>NW_026042613.1:0-147130 GCF_023856365.1 Brienomyrus brachyistius | reverse complement strand
GCACCCAGCACCCGAAGGGCTCAACTGATCACATCCAAACGACTTCCTGATGGGATTGTGTACGTAACTGGTTTACTGTTGTTAATAGTGGTTGAACTTCTATGCAAGTCCCCTTGTTGGGGGAGAGGGAATGAATGAAAGCATAAGGTGAAATAAAACCTAAAATAAATCAAAAAGGTTAAACGGGAATCAAACCAAATGAATTGTGTTTCTTATTCAATTGTAAACATCAATTAGTTATGCAACAATAACCTAATTGGATGTTAATGTATTGTGATCAAACTGATTTAGTCCGTGAAGTTGATTCCTGCTTTCAGGCAAGAACCTGTGTGTCCAATTATGCGTGTTGTATCACCGCAGTTGACCACCAGAGACCCAACTCAGATGTTGTTAACCTACTATGGCGGACCACTAGAGGTGCAATTTCAATGGAGTGGCACTGCTATGGCTTGCCACTAGAAGCGCAATTTCAAAATTGAGTGGTAGTTCTATGCCTGACCACTAGAAGCGCAATTTCGAAATGGAGTGGTAGTTCTATGCCTGACCACCGGGGGCGCAATATCGAAATGGAGTTGTAGTTCTATGCCTGACCAATGGAGGCGCGATTTTGAAATGGAGTGGTAGTTCTATGCCTGACCACTGGAGGCGCAATTTCGAACTGGAGTGGTAGTTCTATGCCTGACCACCGGGGGCGCAATATCGAAATGGAGTGGTACTTCTATGCCTGACCACCGGGGGCGCAATATCGAAATGGAGTGGTAGTTCTATGCCTGACCACCGGGAGCGCAATTTCGAAATGGAGTGGTAGTTCTATGCCTGACCACTAGAGGCACGATTACGAAATGGAATAGTAGTTCTATGCCTGACCACTAGAGGCGCGATTTCGAAATGGAGTAGTAGTTCTATGGCTTGTCACTAGAAGCGCAATTTCAAAATTGAGTGGTAGTTCTATGCCTGACCACTAGAAGCGCAATTTCGAAATGGAGTGGTAGTTCTATGCCTGACCACCGGGGGCGCAATATCGAAATGGAGTGGTAGTTCTATGCCTGACCACTAGAGGCGCGATTTCGAAATGGAGTAGTACTTCTATGGCTTGCCACTAGAAGCGCAATTTCAAAATTGAGTGGTAGTTCTATGCCTGACCACTAGAAGCCCAATTTCGAAATGGAGTGGTAGTTCTATGCCTGACCACTAGAGGCGCGATTTCGAAATGGAGTGGTAGTTATATGCCTGACCACTAGAGGCGCAATTTCGAACTGGAGTGGTAGTTCTATGCCTGACCACCGGGGGCGCAATATCGAAATGGAGAGGTAGTTCTATGCCTGACCACCGGGGGCGCAAAATCAAAATGGAGTGGTAGTTCTATGCCTGGCCACTAGAGGCGCAATATCGAAATTGAGTGGTAGTTCTATGCCTGGCCACTAGAGGCGCAATTTCGAAATGGAGTGGTAGTTCTATGCCTGACCACTAGAGGTAACCAAAGATATAGCTAGGCGGTTGCCGACGCTAGATGAGTGACACACACATTTAATGCATGCGCATGCTGCTTGTGGCCTTCTTCTGTGCCTTGCACAGTATAAAACCCCTTAAAACAATTACTGAAGCGAGACGGCGCACGCGTTACGGCGACAGATTTAAATTGTGAGTGCACTATATCTCGTCGCAAATGGTGCTTAACCACGGTGGGTCTCAAGCACAGGAGACTCCCAATTTCTAAATGACACACACTTGGCTCACAGCGCAAAGTTGTGTTAAACTTGCTTTGTCTAAAGCAGGCACACACATACGAGTATGATCCTGATAGGTAACTAAGCTATCGGTCTTATGTCCAAGCGCAACATAATTTAGGTTAGAACCTCATAACAAGTATTCCCGTTCGCTAATAGAGAGATCTCTCCCAGGATATATAGAAACGGAGACACTCGTCCGAATTGAACCTGGAAACAAAGCGCTACATCTGAGAATCTCGTCAGACATAGGGTTAAAGTTTACTGCAGTTTAATACGAAAGAACTACAATGAAATCACCGAAAATAAAACAAAATAATATAACTACTAATAATAGAAATAAAAATAACTATAATAAGCCCATATGATCCCGCTTAAATGCCTTCAGATTGCCATGAGTGCGACTTTTGCAACCAGTTCACAGTAGCGCTTCTTCACTGCACGTTCGGTCATAAAAAGTTTAAATTGTGTGCTCAGAATAAGTTTAAACCTTGTGCCTTGTGATTATTAACCAATTTTTATGCTGAATGGTCGGCTCAAACTCAATTGCGAAACACCGTGAGTCTGTTAATGTGTGACTTAAATGGAACTCATTAATAACCAGTATCACGTAATAACCTGGGTTAGAATAGAAGGCTTGTCCAACGAGCTGCGTCACCAGGTAATGTAAACGATCGGTAGCGAAGCTCCCCTCACGGCCAATGAGAGAGAGTCTCGCGATATTTCAGGCGAATTTGAGGTTTCAGAGCGTAGATCGCACAGGCAGGGATTCTTGTGAGCACTCAATGAACGGAGGCTGAAGTTGTGTAAAAGACATGCATTTATTCCTATAACTAACATAAGACAGACATTACACCTAACAAACAATAAACACGAAATAACGGAGTGGACACAAACAATGTAATCATGAAAATGCAATGACCAGATTTAAAATGAGTAACCTTAAAAGGGAAAATACTGTTCTGCAAAGCAAGCAATTTGTGGAAATACTGTCCTAAAGTAATATAGCAGGTGAATAGGAGTTTAGGTTGTTATAAATGAAAGGAAGTTTGTTTACTTGGTTGCAGAGTGGGGGGGGGGGGGTCTTGGCAGTTGGTTGCGGAGGCTGATGAGCTGATGGGTGATGGCACTCAGGGAGGCGCGGTGTTTGCAGCGGTTGTTGGAGTGGAGCCCCTCTGATTCCCTCTCCTGGTGAAGCTTGGGCTTGGTTGCAGTTCTCTGTCCAGCTGGGTCTTCACTGATAGGCTTCAGGAGGGCTTCTTGTGGGCTTCTCTTCTCTTGGGCTGATGTTCTCTGCCTCTCTTCGTGCTGATGGTCTTTTGTTTTCTCCTCCCTTCTGTTTCTCCTCTCCTGGCTTTGTTCTGAGGTGCCAGGTTTTATAGTGTAAAGTTCGTGAATAGGAGTGACCAGGAATTCGACTCCTGGACCAATGGCTGACCATCCATTTGGCGGGCTTTCGGAAGGGGGTCTGTATCAGTCCTTTTGAGATTTATGACCAGAGTGATTTCCCTTGTATTGATGATTTTCGTTAGGCTGGTGTAACTTTTGATATATTCACTTTCGTGGTAACCACTGACCAGATTTGGAAACTGGAGTGATTTTCCATCGGTTTGATACCAAACATGCCATAGCAGCCTAGCGGTTCACACCTCATACCATCTGTAATGATTAATTAATGATTACTTATATTATGTCGTTATGTTATATTACTCACACCTTATTTTATGCCTCACAATCTATATAATTGTAAATATACTGTGTAGCTGCTGGCGCGTTCCAAACTAAATCTCATTGTACTTACAATGTCAATAAAAACATCCATCCATCCATCTAGGCAGGCCAGTGTCGCCTCCATCCTTCCTGAAGTCAGTGATTCCTTTGTCTTTGTGCTGTTTAGTGCCAAATTGTTTGCTGAACTCCAACCTATCAGTTTCTGGACCTCATCTCTGTAAGCTGACTCATAAGAACCAAAGAGATTTACAAATGAGAGGAGGCCATTCGGCCCATCAAGCTCCTTTGAGGAGAACTTAGCTAATAGCTCAAAAATCTTATCTAGCTCTGATTTAAAAGAACCCAGGGTTTTAGCTTGTGTTACAATAACAGGAAGACTATTCCATACTCTAACTACACGCTGTGTACAGAAATGCTTCATCAAATTCGTTTTAAAATGTTCTCCAGCTAATTTCCACTTATGGCCACGAGTTCTGGTATTTAAACTAACATTGAAATAGCCATTTGGCTGAACAGCATCCAGACCTGTTAGAATCTTAAACACCTGGATTATGTCCCCCCTTAGTCTCCTTTGCTCGAGGCTAAACAGATTCAGCTCAGCTAACCTCTCCTCATTAGACATTCCTCTAAGACCAGGAATCATTCTCGTTGCCCTACGTTGCACCTTTTCCAAGGCAGCAATGTCCTTCTTAAGGTATGGTAACCAAACCCGCACACAATATTCTAGGTGGGGTCTTACCAAGGAATTATATTATCGTAGCATCACTTGCCTTGTCTTAAACTCCACACACCTAGAGATGCAATGTGCCTTCTCGCGTGGTGTTCCTGCAGAGGGAGTCTGTGAGTGCTGGAGATTGGGGGAGGGGGCAGTGTGGCTATGTCTGCTCTGTGTTCCTCCAGACGAGCAAAGAAGCTGTTTAGCTCCATTGCTAAAAGGGCGTTGCTGTTAACAGTGACGGTGTTGTTGCCTTTGAAGTTTGTAATGTGTTGTATTCCCTGCCACACCCACTGTGGGTTGTTGTATGTGAAGTAGACCTCTATTTTCTGTTTCTCTGCCTGCCTGGCAACCTTGATGCCCCTATTCAGGTTAGCTCTGGCTGCACTCTGTGTTCTTGACTGCGCTGTCTTGTCCTGTAGTATTGTATTGTTGCTCTTGTGTTTATCTTGCACTTTCTCCCTCTGTTTGTGCTCCTTTCACTCTGTATAGTTCTATCTTGCCCGCACTTGTGTCATCTTGTGTTGTTTCTGTTTTTCTTCTTTGTCTTGCACCGTGGTCCAGGAGGAACAATGTTTCCTTTCACTGTGTACTGTGTATATTGCTGAAATAACAATAAACCCACTTGACCACCTGCCTCGATTCATCCTGAAGAGTTTTCCAATGTTGTTCAAAGGTCTGTTTGTTTCGGGTGAAGGACACGCCCCTGGACGTGCTGGATAAGGGGACCACAGATCAGTGTCCTCAGTCCTGCTTCTCCCTTCAAAGCTGAGAGGAAGATGACCCGCCTGCTGGTTCTGGTTTTGGCTTATGGAGCTCTGCTTATCTCCACAGAGGCCCAGCAAGATTACCACAGTCTCCCTGCACTCTACAAGACGGCCATTAAACTCGCAGTCGAAAATGCTCATCAAGGAACCCGTCAGCACATGAATTTCTATAACATCCAGGGCCGTCCGAAGGTAACTGCTGAGAAAGTGTTTACAAAAGTGTGAAACTTTCATCATCTGCAAGCTGAACTAATGAGAATCACATTGATTTTGATGTTTTAATTTCAATGCATATGATGCTTAATGTCTCTTCACAATGAAAGTGATGGTTGTATATCTCAGCCCTGGTCAATTTTACCTTCTCACAGTTTCTCTCTGAATCTGCTGCAGTCAAGTCTGTGACAGTTTGCCATTTTTTGGGTGATTATTGTTTGTTATATTGCCTTTAAAACAGTTGTAGGCAATTTTGTATATAACGTGTTTATGTGATTTAGATCAGCAGTGAATACATTGACATTGAGATTCTCTTGAGAGCAACAAAATGTCCAAAGTCAACTGCAACAGACCATCGGGCTGACTGTATTTTCATGGACAAGAGGGTAAGTAAAGAGTCACTGTGACTGTGAGCATTGGACATATCAGTTAGCAAATTAATTTAGGTTCATGTTAACTTTTTTGATGCCCTGCGGAGGAAAGTTAGCCAACAATAAAGTAACAAATAGATAGGTGGCCTCAAACAGCCAGTTCCATCACCTTATTCTCAAATTTTAGTAGGTTTACAGGCTTAAAGGCTGGATTACCAGGCAGTTGAAATCAGCCTTAAATGGCAGTGTGGTGTTTTGTGGTGAAAGGGCAATTAAATCTGGTCAGAGCAGGGTAGATGCGCAGTGTGAATTACCCTTTAAATTTACCTCTTTAAATAGTGAACTACAGGACCACTTAGCTTGATCGGAGGACAGTATTTTAATACAGAGCAGTGTTCAGTTAAACGGGATTTGTTGTTCATACTTTTAGATGAACTTGCTTTGTATAATATAGCCTTAAGGTGACCCTGCTTTGGAAGCTCTTTCCTCTAAAATTGTTCTGTGTCATTAAACCCTGCAGTCCAGCAGCTCTGCCTTAAATCTTTAGATATATCTTTACTACACCTTCTCTCACTGTATTTATTGCCCACCACTCTTTAAATACTGTTTTTGTGTGTCTGTGTGTTTTTGCAGCCATTCATTAACTGTAGAGTTTGCAGCAGACGGTCTGGTAATAATCTTACACATCCATCAATTGACTGTGTACCAAACAAGAAAGTGGATGAAGTAAGTGTAGAGAGTCTTAGCATTATGGAAATGTAACAGGTGTGTGAATTGTGTCTAAACATGTGGTTAAACTTTGATTGTGTTTGTACATGCAAAAATTTGATCAGAGTACTGTTTATTAATGACAAGGTTACTTTTAATCTGAACAACAGTGGCAGCACCAGGGAAAAGCTTGGGGGGGGGGCTCTAGCTCCTCCTCCAATGACCATAGTACCCCCCACAGCACCCCCAAAATATTGGTTTCATTTTTTCTTTAACTATCTGTAAAATCTGTATATTGTGTAAGACATTTTTGCGGTTTTTATAGCATACTTGTAGTGTATTTTTTCTTCAAAGTACACATAGAGGCTCTGTGAGCTAGACGTTAGAATTTCATATTTTATCATATTTTATCCATGCTGTAGCTTATCGTGCTGTGTGCTTCTATACAGCATCTACATAAGCTGAAAAGCTAAAGCACCCGCTCTAAATAATCTCACTCCCCTATAGCACCTGTAGCATTAAGTCACTGGCGCTGCCACTGCTGAATAAACGACTCCAATCTGACTAAACCGCTTAACTTTTCCTCCCCATGTTACATTTCAGGACAAACGACGTAATATGTGTCCTTCTGATAAACCTCCTCTCAGATCTAAAACTGCCTTGGCTTCCAAGGACACTAAAGAAGCTGAAGGAGACTGTCTGGGCTGTTTCTGATGGCTGATGGTCCTGCAATGTGGACCAGAGGAGGAAACTGGAAGGGAAAATGCTTTGCTTTATATCATGCCCACCCAAAGCCCCCAGTGAGTAAGCCATAGGCGCCGATAGCATGGAAAAACTCCCAAGAAGGAAGAAACCTTGGGAGGGACCAAACTCAAAGGGGGAGCCCATCCTCCTGGGGCCGGCAAAGTGTAGGTGCAGGATCACAAAAAACTTAACGAGAGAATTCGACTGTCCCTCACAAAAACTGTAAAGTTTTAGTGGCTAAATTGCTTTTTCTATGCCTTTTCAAACAGGAGGAGATTTGTTTGGCTATATGTAGAAATTTTCTATACAATTTAGACAGCACAGAATCATTAACCTACTTTAATGAATTTATTTATACAACCACATATTTCACACATTTTGACATCAGTCATGCAGTGAAGATACAGTCTCTTTATTTCTTGACGCCAACCCTCCCCATTAATCCGGGCTTGGGACCGACACCTAGTTGAGCTGGCTTGCTCCCTTAAGTGGCTGGGTTAGGCTAAACTATGTACATATTTATAAAGACTACAATAAATTTATAAAGACCTCCCTAAATATGTAGTCTAACAAAACGCAGTTTAAAGAAGGTAGCCTACCTGGTAAACAAAGAAATTAAAAGGCCCACAGCATATAATCGGGCTATATTCCAAGCAGTTTTTAAGAACGTAACCTACATGGCGAAATTGAATTACTTTCTGGACCAACAAACGCAACCAGGCATGAACATTATGCACCTTCCTAGTCTTGATGTAAGTCGTCCTACAGATGAGGACGTTAGGCAGCCTTTAGATCCGACCCATCATGCACTGCAGTTTTTTGCAAATTCCTCAGACGGAAAACCATTAAATACCTCTTCTATTACCTTATATTACCTTATATTCATGTAATAAATATACAAATATCAATTAGTTGGAAATCAGCCAGACAGACGTAATTACTACAAATGGTTTCCACTGTATTTGTGACTCTGAGTGCCGCAGGCTTGGATGCAGTGCCGCACCATTTTGTAAGGCATGCACTGGCCAATCATGTAGCACTTCTCTCAGAAATATTAATGAGACATCACCTACCACCCTGCAAAAAAGAAATTTGCCGCTTGTCCCCCTGCACATGAGCCAACTTGGCTGCGTCAACCAGCGGAGCTCCGGAGCCTCTGGAGAAACACGCGGCAAAAAAGGCTCGCATGCGGTCTTCCAAAGTTTGGGAATACTTCAGTCATGACACCTTTTCTGCGCCTCTACTGTAGCTGGCGTTAATGATGCTGTTTCAGCCATTTTATATTTTCTGTTTACTTATTCTGTCATGTAAGACTGAGACAAATTATCGTTTACGACAATTCTTACACACTGTAGCCTGACTTGCTGACTTAAGTAAGTTTAACTATAAGCTACCTTTGCTAGTGTTTGTGAATAACATGTTTCTCTAGTTATGAAATTATTCCATGTTTTAGCATCTGTTTCAACATTAAAGTCAAATTGGTATACTGAAATATATAAAAACTATTGAACTATTAACTTAAGTCTAACATAGAAAATCCTACTGAATCTCTTAAGATTTTCCTTTTTTGTTAATGCACTAATGTTTAAGAAGTGTCTTAATAAATTGAATTTCAGATTTGTGTGTGGGTGGGAGTGGGTGAATTGTATTAAATTCATACATTCATTCTTTTGGCTCAGACATTACTGACCTAAAACAAATTGAGGCATTGGGTAAGTGCTTAAATTAGCTACTAAATGGCAAAAAATATTCTAAATATCACATTTTCCATTCTTCGGTATAATTTTAACGAATCACCTATGCTGCCAAACATTAACGCATAGATTGTCACAACACTCTATGTTTTAGTTCTTCTTTATGTGTATAGGACGGTGTGATGGTTCTGGTGGTGGGTGTGGCCGACGCTGCTCGCGATGTTTGGCTATGCTGCAGTCCCAGGGACCAAGTTGGAACACATTTCCACCTTCAAGCTTAGGTGGAAAAACGGCACCGAGACCCAGCAGCAGGACAACTTCACTTGTCCAGACAACCAGCCCTGCTTCATCATTGAAGTAAGCCCTGTGAACAGGAGCGAGATGTACTTCTGCAGTGGATGTTATAGCGGAAAGAACATCCCCATCCTCACGTCTGCCGGAGTGCCCCCTCAAGTGGGTGTGTGACTTAACTCGATGGATGAATTGGACAGAATGTACTGTTACTAGAGGTCGACCGATATGGGTTTTTCAATAGCCGATGCCGATATTTAGGAGTCAGGGTCAGGCGATGGCCGATATATGCTGCTGATTTTTTTTGGCCGATAATTGGACGTTTTCCCCTCTATTTGCATGGTAAAATATCACACTAATAATAACAAACGATACACAAAATTTCTCAATTTAGCATTTATTGAATACTCAACTTGGAAACAATAACACATTTATAAACAATAAAAATAGCAGCATCAGAATCTCTGTTAGTGCACAATATAGCAGCAAACTCCTCATGTTTGACGGAAGGAAATTTGTAAACAATACAAAAAGGAATAAGCATGTTATCTTCAGTTGTAATCCCACTTCCAGTCCCTGAGTCTTACTCACCACACTCATACTTCACAGCAATCAGACAGCAGTTAATTAACCAGAAGAGAAAAATGCAAAAACACAACAGAACTTGTAAATAATAACAAACTAATAGACAATAAAAATAGCAGCATCAGAATCTCTATTAGTGCCAAATATAGCAGCAAACTCCTCATGTCTGACGGAAGGAAAATTTGTAAATACACAAAGGAATGAGCACATCTTCAGTTTTAATCCCATTTCCAGTCCCTGAGTCTTCCTCATCCCACAAGCAGGCAAGGCATGTCACCCCGGTTGTGTGACACTTATTTTATATAATAAAATAAGTGCCCCCTGCGGCCCCAGAGCCCGAGCAGCCGTCTCCGCTGCCTGCAGCTACCGCGCCCACGTCCGAGGCGCTTTCCCTGCCTGCAGCTCCCGGGCAGGCGCCCCCTCTGCAGCCTGCAGCTCCAGTCCCTGGCCCCACTCCAGTCCCTTCTCCCCCTGTGACTCTGGTACCCTCACCCCGACGAGCCCGACCCCGGCCACGGGTCCTTATGTCTGTGTCCCATAAGGGGAGAGGACACAGACGCACGGCTGGGGTCCCACCCGCCCAGCCCCCTGGCTCGCCCTCCCTCGCCGGCGCTAGGGCTTGGTCGGCGCCTGCGGGTCCTGGCCCTCCGGGTCGGCTGTCGTCTGCGGGTCCCCCTCCGCGGCCTCGTCGCCCTGCCTCGGTCCCTCCTCCGGCGTCTTATCGGTTGCCTGCGGGCCCCCCGACGGCGGCTCCTCATTCGCCTGCTGGTCCTCCCGCTCTGGCGTGTCGGAGGACGTCGCCGTCTGCTGCGGCTCCCCCTCTCTCCTTGCCCTCGCCAGGGTCCCTTCCAGCTCCTTCGTCCCCTTCCCTGGTCTCCCCTCCGACTCCCTCCTTCGTCCCTGCGTCTGTCCCTCACCCCATCTCCTCGGCCCCTCCGGCTCCGGCCTCCCGGCCGCCTGCAGCCCTTCCGGCTGCCTCCCGTCGCCCGCTGGGTCTCCCTCGGGCTCCTCTTGGTTCCCCCTCCTTCTCTCCCTGGCCTCCCGTCTTTGTCCCTCCTGCCTCTGCTCCCCCTCGCTTTGTTCCTCCTGTCTCTGTCCCTCCTCTCTTTGTCCCTCGTCCCTCTGGCTTCTGCTCCTCTTTCCCCGATGTTCCCTTCGTTCACTCCCGGTCCTTTTGTCCTGCCTGTTCCCTCCGTGTCCCCCTTTCTGATCTGTTTCTCTGCCTTTCCTGTCTTATGTCAAGTCTTGTCCTGGCTCCTTCCCCTGTGCCAGTTCTGTCTGTCCGTTCTGTTCCCTGTCCCTCATTAATGAGGTTTTATATAGATATACATATATGCCCGGCTTGTCCGCTCCTCGTGTGTGCCACGCCCCCTGATTACCCACGTGTGCTTCCCTGATCGTCTCCTGCTTTGCCCGATTACTTTGATTAGTCATGACCTATTTTAAGTCCTGGTCTTACCTGTTTGCCCTGTCCGTCATTGTAGTTTGTCAATGCCTGCGTTCCGTCCTGCTCTACCCGCTCCGTTTCCCCGATTAAAGACCCGTTTTCACAAACACAAAAAATTGGTTCAGATAGGCGACGGACAATCTGATTGGCTCAGATAGGCGACGGACAATCTGATTGGCTCAGATAGGCGACGGACAATCTGATTGGCTCAGATAGGCGACGGACAATCTGATTGGCTCAGATAGGCGACGGACAATCTGATTGGCTCAGATAGGCGACGGACAATCTGATTGGCTCAGATAGGCGACGGACAATCTGATTGGCTCAGATAGGCGACGGACAATCTGATTGGCTCAGATAGGCGACGGACAATCTGATTGGCTCAGATAGGCGACGGACAATCTGATTGGCTCAGATAGGCGACGGACAATCTGATTGGCTCAGATAGGCGACGGACAATCTGATTGGCTCAGATAGGCGACGGACAATCTGATTGGCTCAGATAGGCGACGGACAATCTGATTGGCTCAGATAGGCGACGGACAATCTGATTGGCTCAGATAGGCGACGGACAATCTGATTGGCTCAGATAGGCGACGGACAATCTGATTGGCTCAGATAGGCGACGGACAATCTGATTGGCTCAGATAGGCGACGGACAATCTGATTGGCTCAGATAGGCGACGGACAATCTGATTGGCTCAGATAGGCGACGGACAATCTGATTGGCTCAGATAGGCGACGGACAATCTGATTGGCTCAGATAGGCGACGGACAATCTGATTGGCTCAGATAGGCGACGGACAATCTGATTGGCTCAGATAGGCGACGGACAATCTGATTGGCTCAGATAGGCGACGGACAATCTGATTGGCTCAGATAGGCGACGGACAATCTGATTGGCTCAGATAGGCGACGGACAATCTGATTGGCTCAGATAGGCGACGGACAATCTGATTGGCTCAGATAGGCGACGGACAATCTGATTGGCTCAGATAGGCGACGGACAATCTGATTGGCTCAGATAGGCGACGGACAATCTGATTGGCTCAGATAGGCGACGGACAATCTGATTGGCTCAGATAGGCGACGGACAATCTGATTAGCTCAGATAGGCGACGGACGATCTGATTGGCTCAGATAGGCGACGGACGATCTGATTGGCTCAGATAGGCGACGGACGATCTGATTGGCTCAGATAGGCGACGGACGATCTGATTGGCTCAGATAGGCGACGGACGATCTGATTGGCTCAGATAGGCGACGGACAATCTGATTGGTCCGTCGCCTATCTGAGCCAATCAGATTGTCCGTCGCCTATCTGAGCCAATCAGATTGTCCGTCGCCTATCTGAGCCAATCAGATTGTCCGTCGCCTATCTGAGCCAATCAGATTGTCCGTCGCCTATCTGAGCCAATCAGATTGTCCGTCGCCTATCTGAGCCAATCAGATTGTCCGTCGCCTATCTGAGCCAATCAGATTGTCCGTCGCCTATCTGAGCCAATCAGATTGTCCGTCGCCTATCTGAGCCAATCAGATTGTCCGTCGCCTATCTGAGCCAATCAGATTGTCCGTCGCCTATCTGAGCCAATCAGATTGTCCGTCGCCTATCTGAGCCAATCAGATTGTCCGTCGCCTATCTGAGCCAATCAGATTGTCCGTCGCCTATCTGAGCCAATCAGATTGTCCGTCGCCTATCTGAGCCAATCAGATTGTCCGTCGCCTATCTGAGCCAATCAGATTGTCCGTCGCCTATCTGAGCCAATCAGATTGTCCGTCGCCTATCTGAGCCAATCAGATTGTCCGTCGCCTATCTGAGCCAATCAGATTGTCCGTCGCCTATCTGAGCCAATCAGATTGTCCGTCGCCTATCTGAGCCAATCAGATTGTCCGTCGCCTATCTGAGCCAATCAGATTGTCCGTCGCCTATCTGAGCCAATCAGATTGTCCGTCGCCTATCTGAGCCAATCAGATTGTCCGTCGCCTATCTGAGCCAATCAGATTGTCCGTCGCCTATCTGAGCCAATCAGATTGTCCGTCGCCTATCTGAGCCAATCAGATTGTCCGTCGCCTATCTGAGCCAATCAGATTGTCCGTCGCCTATCTGAGCCAATCAGATTGTCCGTCGCCTATCTGAGCCAATCAGATTGTCCGTCGCCTATCTGAGCCAATCAGATTGTCCGTCGCCTATCTGAGCCAATCAGATTGTCCGTCGCCTATCTGAGCCAATCAGATTGTCCGTCGCCTATCTGAGCCAATCAGATTGTCCGTCGCCTATCTGAGCCAATCAGATTGTCCGTCGCCTATCTGAGCCAATCAGATTGTCCGTCGCCTATCTGAGCCAATCAGATTGTCCGTCGCCTATCTGAGCCAATCAGATTGTCCGTCGCCTATCTGAGCCAATCAGATTGTCCGTCGCCTATCTGAGCCAATCAGATTGTCCGTCGCCTATCTGAGCCAATCAGATTGTCCGTCGCCTATCTGAGCCAATCAGATTGTCCGTCGCCTATCTGAGCCAATCAGATTGTCCGTCGCCTATCTGAGCCAATCAGATTGTCCGTCGCCTATCTGAGCCAATCAGATTGTCCGTCGCCTATCTGAGCCAATCAGATTGTCCGTCGCCTATCTGAGCCAATCAGATTGTCCGTCGCCTATCTGAGCCAATCAGATTGTCCGTCGCCTATCTGAGCCAATCAGATTGTCCGTCGCCTATCTGAGCCAATCAGATTGTCCGTCGCCTATCTGAGCCAATCAGATTGTCCGTCGCCTATCTGAGCCAATCAGATTGTCCGTCGCCTATCTGAGCCAATCAGATTGTCCGTCGCCTATCTGAGCCAATCAGATTGTCCGTCGCCTATCTGAGCCAATCAGATTGTCCGTCGCCTATCTGAGCCAATCAGATTGTCCGTCGCCTATCTGAGCCAATCAGATTGTCCGTCGCCTATCTGAGCCAATCAGATTGTCCGTCGCCTATCTGAGCCAATCAGATTGTCCGTCGCCTATCTGAGCCAATCAGATTGTCCGTCGCCTATCTGAGCCAATCAGATTGTCCGTCGCCTATCTGAGCCAATCAGATTGTCCGTCGCCTATCTGAGCCAATCAGATTGTCCGTCGCCTATCTGAGCCAATCAGATTGTCCGTCGCCTATCTGAGCCAATCAGATTGTCCGTCGCCTATCTGAGCCAATCAGATTGTCCGTCGCCTATCTGAGCCAATCAGATTGTCCGTCGCCTATCTGAGCCAATCAGATTGTCCGTCGCCTATCTGAGCCAATCAGATTGTCCGTCGCCTATCTGAGCCAATCAGATTGTCCGTCGCCTATCTGAGCCAATCAGATTGTCCGTCGCCTATCTGAGCCAATCAGATTGTCCGTCGCCTATCTGAGCCAATCAGATTGTCCGTCGCCTATCTGAGCCAATCAGATTGTCCGTCGCCTATCTGAGCCAATCAGATTGTCCGTCGCCTATCTGAGCCAATCAGATTGTCCGTCGCCTATCTGAGCCAATCAGATTGTCCGTCGCCTATCTGAGCCAATCAGATTGTCCGTCGCCTATCTGAGCCAATCAGATTGTCCGTCGCCTATCTGAGCCAATCAGATTGTCCGTCGCCTATCTGAGCCAATCAGATTGTCCGTCGCCTATCTGAGCCAATCAGATTGTCCGTCGCCTATCTGAGCCAATCAGATTGTCCGTCGCCTATCTGAGCCAATCAGATTGTCCGTCGCCTATCTGAGCCAATCAGATTGTCCGTCGCCTATCTGAGCCAATCAGATTGTCCGTCGCCTATCTGAGCCAATCAGATTGTCCGTCGCCTATCTGAGCCAATCAGATTGTCCGTCGCCTATCTGAGCCAATCAGATTGTCCGTCGCCTATCTGAGCCAATCAGATTGTCCGTCGCCTATCTGAGCCAATCAGATTGTCCGTCGCCTATCTGAGCCAATCAGATTGTCCGTCGCCTATCTGAGCCAATCAGATTGTCCGTCGCCTATCTGAGCCAATCAGATTGTCCGTCGCCTATCTGAGCCAATCAGATTGTCCGTCGCCTATCTGAGCCAATCAGATTGTCCGTCGCCTATCTGAGCCAATCAGATTGTCCGTCGCCTATCTGAGCCAATCAGATTGTCCGTCGCCTATCTGAGCCAATCAGATTGTCCGTCGCCTATCTGAGCCAATCAGATTGTCCGTCGCCTATCTGAGCCAATCAGATTGTCCGTCGCCTATCTGAGCCAATCAGATTGTCCGTCGCCTATCTGAGCCAATCAGATTGTCCGTCGCCTATCTGAGCCAATCAGATTGTCCGTCGCCTATCTGAGCCAATCAGATTGTCCGTCGCCTATCTGAACCAATCAGATTGTCCGTCGCCTATCTGAACCAATCAGATTGTCCGTCGCCTATCTGAACCAATCAGATTGTCCGTCGCCTATCTGAACCAATCAGATTGTCCGTCGCCTATCTGAACCAATCAGATTGTCCGTCGCCTATCTGAACCAATCAGATTGTCCGTCGCCTATCTGAACCAATCAGATCGTCCGTCGCCTATCTGAACCAATCAGATCGTCCGTCGCCTATCTGAACCAATCAGATCGTCCGTCGTCTATCTGAACCAATCAGATTGTTTTTCTTACACAAAAAATTATTCCGTTTTCAAAACACTTTTGTGCAAGAAATGCTCCCATGAGCCTGTGTTTAGTGCCTACAGAGGTCTTCTTTTTGCCACTGGTACAGGAGAGTACGGGTCCCACCTTGCCACAGCCAGGCACCTCCACGCTATCGACGGGCCGCGGAATCTCGATGGAGCGCACGTTGCCGTACTTGCAACACTCCTCCCGGATGTCCTCCAGGATCTCCTCGTAGTCCTCGTCGTCCACCAGCTCCTCGGGCATGACCATGTTGAGGAGGCACAGCACCTCCGTGGGCATGCCGGAGCTCTGCAGCCGCTGCAGCCCTGGAACCTGCAGCGTCACCGGCGTCTCGATGATGGCCGTCTGTCCCGGGGGGCGACAAGAGTGTCAGATACCCCCTGATCGTCCAATCGTCTCGAGTAACAGCGAGAAATTTACATGGACCCAAATAAACCCAAGAAATAGGGGCATTAAGCTTCCTGGGAGGCACCCAGGAACCAAGTTGGGTTTAGGACATCAGAAAGGCGGCAGCCGAGGGCAAATACTCACAGCGTTGGCATTCTTAGCCCCCACGCTTGCCCGCTGGACGATGAGCTTCTTGTCTCCGAGCTGCATGCCATTGAGTCCAGCCACGGCCTGCGGGATGCATCCCACACAAGCGTCAGCAATTCCATCCGGAAGCCCCGAGTCACCCCAGACCTTCCAGCTGCTGCCCCACCTCACGCACCTGGTCAGTGGCACTGATGTCCACGTATTCACAGAAAGCATAACCCTTAGACAGTGACGTGGCACTGTCCTTCACAAGGTTGAAGGCCTTAAGAGGTCCGAACGACGTCAAGAGTTCCTTCACCTGGGCAAGAGGAGGAGACGCGGGGGGGCGATTAGCCCGACAGTCCAGGCACGGCGCCTCGCTAGAAATGCTAATCTTAACTGTGGGAGAAGCAGCATGTTAAACTTTGCAAAACGACATGAGGAAACAGTGAAGACATCAGGAAAATGGCTTTATGACAAGTGGCTCGACATTACGGTGCAACACTAGAGCTCAAAGCCCCCTGTGCCCTTTCTGCATGACTTACTTACTGGGAGCGTACAAAAGTAACTATTTTGATTCTTGTCAATGAATGATAACACAGATTCCCCCCCCCCCATCCTACAGCATATACAACACAACTGAATTCCTAATCAAGTTCTCTGATAATTCCAACTACGAATTTTGAAATATGGACCGAGTTGCATCTGATTTTAAGGGCCACAATAATTAAGCTAGATGGTATATAAAAAAAAAACTAAATAAAAACAGCTAATTATATGTTAAGTGTTCCATGTATACAATGTGGAGGGGGGGGGGGCGACTCGGCAGAACACAAACCCAGCCGAATCACTGACTTCCTGTTCTTAAAACCAAGAACCACATTGGTGCAGTTAATTAGAGGGACAAAGCCTACAGGAGATAAACTCACAGGTAAAGCTAAGAGCCGCCACAGGGTCCTGCTAAAGGGGCCACGGCTTGAAGCCAAACAGGACGAAATAGCTCTGCTAACATCATTCCTCACTTATTCTACAGGAATCTACTGTAAAGCCGCATTAACCACTGACTTCAGAAAGGAGTCACCTGGGACACTGGCAGCCACAAGAGGGCGCTACCTCCTACCTTCTCTTAGGGGCAAAAAAAAAAAAAAATCAAATTTATACCCTGTGATCAGCATAATAAGTCTCTCCCCAGCCTTCAACCCCCAAAAAAAGGACCCCATATGCTTAAGAGCACTCCAGGACAGAGCCCCCCCACAGGGGCAGGCCGTCGACAGGGAGGATATCCGTGCGAGGGACGGAATGTCTTACTTGCCTTGTGTTACATGTTGGCATGGCAGCAGTAGGTCAGTACTACTGAACAAATTATGAGCGAAGACTTAACGATCTTACAGGCCCCTAGCTGGGGACAAAGTGGGGAACAAAAATGAAAGAGCTGTAAGTATCAAAGCGGTAGCAGGGACTGCAAAAAAAATGTAAACACCAGGATACAAGCAGCGGTTTCCATTTCACCTGTCTATGGCACATTTACTGGCTTTGACGTGAAATACATTAACAGTTCTGCTGGATTCAAACTCTCTCCCCCCAGTGCTGCTTTGGTACAGCCTTCCTCTTGACTTGGATTACATGTGACTCACACTGGATAAGAAAGATTACGATGACAATCCGAAAAGGAGGAAAAAAATCAAAGAAAAACAAACTGACTGCACTTCTCACTTACCTTTCACTGAAACCGCGATCACTATCTTGTGGGCTGAGTCTTGCCATTTTTAACAGTTTAGGCTAAAGTGAGTGGGACACCGGAGCTCAAAATGTTACAATGCAGGGGTGGACGCAAAACGTTTTGCGATTAACTTTTGCAAAATAAATAGGTAAACTATTAAATGCCTGTATGGATTATGTCTATAATGGGCCGATTTCAGTGGGGTGGCGATATAGGAAGAAAAAAAAAAAATCATAAAAGATGCTAATGAGAAGTAGAAAATGTCTAAAATGTGACCCTTTCAACACTTTCAGAGTAAGACGACCTCATCTGTGCATGTTGTTATGGTAATATTATCCATCACTGACGTCATAACAGAATAGGGCATGGGGCACGATGTGAAAACTCCAGTGAAGCTGATAATCGTTCACCGGGAAAAAGGTCCGAAGTATTTTCTGCCTTTCGAGCGACACAGCAATGTAGGGAACGATTCTTCCGCAGCTCCCCATCGCTGTTAACGGGATGTGAAGTCATCGTTCTCAGTGTGCGGACATGGACGTGAGACACGGCACGTCTGCGAATACTGAAGCGTTTGGGGACTTGGTCGATCTCCCCCACATTTCAAGCACAGTCTATGGTAGTGTTTCCCAGCCCAGTCCTCGGGGGTACCCCCCCGGTCAGTCCACGTTTTTGCTTCCTCTCAGCACACCTGTACCAGGTATTCGGTGTTCCTGATTGGCTGGGAGCTAGGAGGGAGCGAAAATGTGGACAGTCGGCGGTTCCCCGAGGACTGGGATTGGGCAAACACAGGTGTACGGCAATGTGGAGGTATTCGTCAGTTAGGTGACGCGCAGATGACTCGATTTTAAATTTTCATGCAGCAAAACGACGCGGCTGATTCATCCGACTAACACTCAGCAATTAACCCGATATACAAATATTCCAGGGTACCCAGCAACAGGCAGCACAGGGACTGGCTACGTGACTGGTTTGGCAAGCCGCCAGCTGTAAGGCACGTTTCCCAAAGCCTTTGTTGCTAATAAGGTTATTTGCTAACAACATTAGATAACAACTGAATGGTTCCAACTATGCAAGTCGATAACATGAGGTTTTGGGAAACGTACCTTTTACATTAGCGGGGTCTCAATATCTTCATAATTTACAGCTGGATAAACAATGAGCATAATGTAACTGTCAACTCATTACCTACATGTCTAATAAATGTTTAATAAATCCCATGAATATCTTTAAAAAAAAAAAAAAAAAACCTCAAATGTGCGGCTATTTTCAGCAGCTAGCTTTAAACATGATGCTGACATTTGACCCCCCAGTATCTTGTAATGAATTTTAAGCGGTGAGGTAACTTTGACAGGCTTTCTTTTCCTACTAATCAGTTACACAGAGACGAGTGTTTATTTTATGTATGTATGTGCGTGCGCGTGCGTGCGTGCGTGCGTGTGCGTGTGTGTGCATGCCTGCTTGAGTTCCACGTGCAGCAGTGGGACAGAAACACAGGAGGGTTGTGGGTCGGCTCCCCGGCGACAGAGACTGAGGGCGGGGTACCTGATCGTCACTGAGATAGTTGGGCAGGCCTCCGACAAAGAGCTTGTGTGGCGAGTCTGGAACCACGGTGGAGACGACCCCTGCAGACAGAGCGGCACGGCGCCCAAAGCCGGCCGATCACAGCAAACCGTCAACATGCCGGATAATGACCACGAGCAAACGGCGCGAGTGAAATAAGCCAACTTCAAATCAGTATGACGTCGTTATCTCCTATATAATATCAGATAAATGTAACTCCAGCAAAAAAATACCTAAATACTGGGGCAGTTTGACGACTGTTTTTTGTCTCTCCCATCTTGCTCTCCATGGGAGATGCTGACACATGCAGCACCAGTCAAAAGTATGGACACACCTGCTCTTAATGCATTTGTCTCTATTTTAGCTGTTATTCACCTTATAGTAAAAGGCCTTTGGGCATGGAAGTTATGCATATGAAGTACTGCAAAGACAAAATTTTTGTCTCTTCAAAATAGGAGCCATTGGCTTCGATGACAGCATTGCGGACTCAACCAGCTAACATATGTACCCACCTGGACCGTTTCTCCAACAGTCCTCGAGTTTCCACAAGTTCTGCGCGCAAGCTGGCTACCTTACTCTTACTCTCATCCAACTGATCCCAAACCAGCTCTATAGAGTTTAGGTTGGGGGGCTGTGGGGACCATCTCTTTCCTAGTTCACAAGGTAATAAGCTACTTGCATAACCTTCAAGGTGGGCTTTGGGTCATTATCTTGCTGAAAAACAAGTCATTTTCAGTAGGTGTGTCCAGAATTTTTAACTAGAATAGGAGCCAGCAACCCTAGAACAATTTGGGGGTTAGGGTCCTTGCTCAAGGGCCCAGTGGTGAAATCACTCTGCCAACCCTGCCAACCAGCAACCTTCTTTTCATGGGCAAACATCACAGAGCCACACAACACCCCTATGTTAACAGTAAGAAGTGAGTGACTGAGCTGTGTGTGTGTGTGTGTGGCTCAGCTGGTTAGGATGCCAGCGTTATCATCAGAAGATCACTGGTTCACATCACTGGTGATCACACCACTGGGCCGGCGAGTTTGCTCTAGGGACAGGCTGACCCTGATTTCTCAAAAAAAAAAAAAAAAAAAAAAACATTCTTCACTTTGGATAAAACTGTCTGCTAAATATTTACAACATTAAGTAAATAAAAGTGAAAGTCTCCCTCTTTATATGACAAGACATCCGCAGCTTGCGAAGGACAGTCAGTCCGTAACGAGTACAAAAAACTGGCCTTGCCGATCGGCTCTTCAAAGGTAAATAAAGATTAAGGTTATGACGGCGACAAGCAAAACGGACCTGGTACGTGGAAGGCGGGCTGCTCTGAGATGCCAGGCAGGGGGCGATAGTCGTGGGGCCGCCTGATTTTTAACGACTGACCCTGGAAAATGATGCCGTCGAAGGCCATTGCCTGCGTGGTCTCATCCACGGACCGAAACTAGGGCAGAACGAAGAACGTCGTTAATCAGGGAAGGCTGCGGTCTCCGCCTGGACACAGCAGCCATTAGGCAGGAAAGACTCTTACTTCAAGGAAGGCAAAGTTCTTGTCCTGGTTTATCTGAACAGCGAGGACGGGATTGGTGGGACCTTGACATAAGCCAGCCAATCGCATCTGGGTATTGAAGAAATCCGCCATGGCCTCCTAAAAAGACAGGCAGACACACTGAATGAAGACAGGCAGACGTCTGAAGACATCAAAACAGGCAAACGAGAAAAAAAATGACTGACAAGTCTAGTACATTTATCTATTTATTTTGCGGACACTTTCATCCAAAGCAACATACATTTCATTGAAGAAGCAGGACCAGACAGTTCCTAGAGCAAATAGTGCTTAAGGGCTGCGCTCGGGGGCCCAATGGTGAAATCACTCTGCTGCCCAAGGGATTTGAACCAACAACCTTCTTGTGACCGGCTCAGTGTCCTAACTCACTGAGCTACACATGACACCAGTATGCATGACAGAAGGCAACGCGGGACTTTGCCTGGACTCACCTCCGTCAGGCCGAAGGGGATGTTGCCGACATAAAGCCGCCTGGCCTGCCGGGTCATCTGGCTGCCGACCATCGGCACCTGGGTGGGCGTCACTGCCACGCCGCTGGTGGTGGATGTTGCCAGTAAAGCTATCGTGGGGATCTGCCCTGCAGCTGTGGGGAGGAGAAAGGGCTTCAAGACCCCAACCAGGGACGGCCAGAACATCCGGATCGTCGCCTTCATTTGCTTCTAACCCCTAGGTTTAAGCTCTCTTCACACTGTCTGAAATCATCCCAAGTGTTATTCCCTCTTTGACCAGCAGGGGGGAGGAGGGCACTCCAGAATAAATGCTTTCATTGCAACCAATATACCATAACCTTGCAATACTGAACTAGCACACATGGAAGCGTCGCATCCAAACCTTGCATTGCCTTGTACTGCATGGGGGTGATGTGCTCGAATCCCGGAGGGGGAACATCCCAGTACTTGTATGTCCTTTTCTTACGGCTTCTCCGAGGAGAGTAGCTGCCCAAACACAAAACAGAAGGTTGTTTTCCCCAAACAATACAGTGTAAACACTCAGAATCTGGCAAAAACAAACAGATGGCAGAATGTTTACATTTAACTTTGGATCGCAGGCAGTTTAAGGTCATGAGGGTGTGACCATGCGCCACTTTTTAGGCTGGCTTTGAGGTCCCATCGCTATGGCGGGGGCTACTTATAAACGCCAGTTAAAATTTAATATGGGTACAGTCCCCCTTCCCACCACGAAGAAACCAATTGGTTGATTGTGAAAGAAACTTGTTAAGAGGCCTCAAACCATGCTAGATATCAGCTTCAGTGCCTGTAACCGGGACCGTGAGGGGGGGTACCTGTGCTCGCGTGAGCTGCTCCGTCGGTCACGACCCTTGCGGTCGCGGCTGCTGCTGCGCTTCTCGTGACTCCGCCCCCTGGAGTCCTTGCTCCAGCGGCGGTGCTTCTCGCCACGGCTCAGAGACCGGCTGCGGCTACGCTTCTTGTGTCGCTCCTTCTCCCGCTCTGGGGGACGACACCGTGGTACCAGTGAGACGGTGGGCGGAGCGACATGACTGCCCCCCTACCATCCATTTCGATAAATCCAAGATGTGTAACTCAGAGGGATTATGAATGTGTGTCCGGATGGTTGTGGGTTTGAAGCCCATGAGTCACAGAGTAATCATATTACCAACTTCCCTGGGGTGCTGGATGCTGACTGACCCAGCGCTATGCCTTAAAAGTCACTTACGGAGACCAAGATGTGGTACGGGGTCTAACTCCCCAGTTTCCTCACCAGAATGAAGCACCTCCATTCAATTCACATATTCAATCACACCCTCCTGAAACAAACACACCCATCTCTCAATGGCTAATAATTTCAAGGGCACAAGGACATCCCCTTGAATGTCAGTCTGTTGTGAAACAATAAAAACATAACCAGACTAATTAATGATATAGGAGCACAGTGGTGAGTACAGTTGCCTCACGCCTCCGAGTCTGGAGGCCTGAATTTTGCCTCTGCTCTCTGTATGGGGAATTTGCCTGGAATAGGCTCCAGGGGAGCCTGACTAAGATAACTGGTTGGACGATGGATGGGTAATTAATATCGTTTCAATCTGACAGACAGCACTTTATTAAACTAGCAATAAAATATCACCTTTCTATCCCAGCAGGTCCTTCATATAGAAGCTTAAATAAATCCCTGAAGGTGCAGTTTTCAGTGAAGCATTTAAACGCAGGTGCTGCTCGAGGAATCAGCTTCATGCATCAGTTATAACAGCGTTACGGTAATGCACCGCTGCAAAAGTACAGACACGGAGCGGCCAATGCATCTTACGTAAATCGGTAATAACCAATTACCGCAATCGCAGGCATAGTCAGAGCGCAGATATGAATGACTGGAACTGCTAGTTTATCAAACACGGCGGCACTTAGTGCTCGTCTAGCCGAATCAGGTCGTTTCGAATGACATTTTAGTGATTTAGTGATAAGGAGCTGATATGACAAGATTGCCATTTGATAGGTACATAAATCAATCCTACTTTCGACTCCGTTGTAACGCATGTTGTATATTTCAGTTGCGTTAGTATGGCTTAAGTTTATTCAGTTTACTGGATTCTCTGCACTTTAATGAAGTTATATGTGTATTGTTATATAACTGTACATCATTGTTAGTTACTGCTATCCGCTGTAAAGGTAGATACAGGTGCAAGACTTTGCAATAACGACCTAAAAGCAGTTGTTATGATTCCAGGGAACGCGGCTGATTTTTAGAGTCTATACATCATGAAGAAACGGCGATCGTGTGAGAAAGACTTATTCTGTACGGATGACAGGGCCAGCATTTCGGACCCAAGGGAAAGGCTATTGTGCATCGGAAAGAGACAAAATCATATCATTATATAGAAAACTCGTCGTAGTATTTAAAAACCAAGTAACTAACACTGTTATTAAGTGCGGACTTTAAATCAAGTGGTCGCGGTCGTTTTTATTTGCATAAAACTTTAAACGTGATCTTGAAAATATAACGCTTGCAACAAACATCCATGCATAGTGTGTTACTGCGAATGAAAATACGCGGGTCACAATTTATGATCCAAGTGTATAATGGTAAATAATTAAATAAATAAAACCGCAGGCTTTCACATCGAGTGCACCCCAATAACGTTTCATTGAAATGTCCATGTTATGTACGCCGGGCACTGATGGATGCAGGCCTAGCGATCTCTATAACAATGCCAAGCAAAGAATGTCACTGATTTACCAAAGCGGTCAGTTTTCGGGGATCCTGCGGCAGCTGGGAGAAGAAGAATCGGGCAGGTTTCAGAATCGGCGAGCGCTCGGATAAAAGGCACCGATTTCCCAGCCGCGCTTTTCTTTTCGGAACCAGCAGAAGTGCCCTCCGCACCATCCTCGGCGCTAGGACACGCCGGCCACTTTATTACCCTAAAACAGGGAGCATACACCGATCTTCAAAGCCAAACTTACCTTGCCGATTTTCGCTTAACTGCTTCTCAAACTCATCGAAATCGGACATTTTTCAGTCCGTACTAAAGACGTATTGCAAAATAAGCAGAGGTCCAACAGTAGGCCTTTGAATGGGCTACAGGCTGCATTGGGTTCTGCTGCTTTTTCTTCCGAGTCGCCTGCCCCTCCTCCCCCGAAGTCATCGGCTCTTCCTCGGTTGTATCACACACAGGTTCGGAAACATTCGATGCGCATTACCGTCCCCTCCTGCACTGGAGGGTTAAGGACAACGTGATTATATCGAACCAAAATTGAAATGTGCAAGTTGACTTTCCTAGTTATACGTCTTCATTTTTATTCTGGGTTTAACAACCATGAGTTTATGACGTATTTTACATGATTAGTTGGCGACTGGACCTTATTGTTTATATCTCTTATTAAGGATCCATCCATCCATACATCAATTATCAAAACCACACACTTACAATCCGAGTCTAGTTTCATATGCTGCGCTGCTGAGCGACCCGCAGAATATTATGCATGAGTACAAGTCACAAGCCCCGTTTCCACTAACACGGGGCCGGTTCTAGCTTGGTGCCTTTTGAGACCGAGGCAAAAAGATGCAGACTCTCCCCGTCGGGGAATCGAACCCCGGTCTCCCGCGTGACAGGCGGGGATACTCACCACTATACTAACGAGGAGATGTACGCGCACTACTTTTACATCTTCAAGATAAACAGCGGATGACTACTAACATTTGCGAGTAATCAATGACTGAGCTTCATGTCATGACCATGGTGCTCAAGAGAAGAAAAAATACATAATGTACGTCCACTGATACCAGAACAACCATATAGCTTTATACTAAGACGATGATTAAACGGAAAATTCCTTTACAAAACACTGCCACAAAATCATAGTTTCGCAATATTACATCGTGCAACGGGACACAGTGTAAGTACGTGAAGTCGGTAATTAAATCAAGAAAAAAAAGTGAGAGGAAAAGAATACTTTTCTATTATCATATTTTTCTAACTGGCCAAACTGAGTCATATTTTGATTATACACACTAACAGAAAAACAGTGCAAATCTCCGGTAGTCCGTTTCACTTGCGCTCCGCTATGGGGCAGTAACAAGCAGAGCTTAAGTGTGGAAGGAAAAAAAAAACACAGGACAGCATCAATCCCAACTTCACAAACGCCGGAGATCGAGATGCTGTAAGCATGACAATTAACATCTTTATCCAAGGGAACAGCTGCAAGACACAGATGCCGCGCCTAACAAAGGTAGGATCGATTCCGAAGTTCAGGCATTTACAGACGCGGACTCTTCTGGAGTTGATTTTTTTCGGGAGATACGCATCAACTTCAAAAGTATGAACCGCATTATATCTATATCTGTTATGACGTTGTAGCTATTGATACTGATGCATCACAAAAATAATTTAAATGTTTTTTCATTCTGACATATGTTCGTTCGGACGAGGATTTTATTATATGAGATAAGTTTTAAATGAAAACTTTTTTTAATCTATATGATTAATTCTCGAATCTAAGCCAGACTTCACATAAATCATTCATTCATAAATATAATGGAACATACAACATCCAGGTATCCATGAAATTTATGATCAGGCTATACGTTTGTGATAACAACAAAACAACACAACATGTATATTTACAATATATGGGCCTATTGTTTAATATTGCCTCCAAATTATAGCCAGACAATAACGCAATAGGCCGACATCAAACTATTTTCATGTAAAACAAAAGTGCTGGCAGTTTGCTTGTGCTTACAGACCCCGCCTTGAGCCCATCCAGAAAGATCCCAAAAATAACCGACAAGCAAAGGTTGTAACAATCTGAGCATGTTTAGTTTAATGTAATCAGGAGCCGAATTAATAACGCGAATAAATGATCAAACCGAAAGTCTGTAGTCGGGAATATCCGATAACGTCTTTGACGTGCAGTTAAGATAGTCAGAGGAAAAACCTTGTAGTTTACTTATATATATGCCTAAATATATGAGTGTGTCTCTCCGGTGATTTAATGATGAATATAACGATTACATATCAAATCACACATTAAGCAATTATTATATTACTAGGTTGAACGTTTTCACTATGTCTGTCGTCACCTTGATTTCACGATTTTGACTATTCTTCTTATCCCAGATTGAACAAGTCATTGTGGCGATGCAAGATCCCGACATGGGGATAAAGATGAAGAATCAAAGACTGTTAATCACAGTGATTCCACATGCGATGACAGGTGCACGATACATATTTTACTTTTTAAAAATAATTTTTCATGCCGCCCGGGTTGTCTTACACCCGGCCGTGCAGTGTCCCGGGGGCCGGGTCCTAATGGTCATTTAAGCCCTTCACAGGAAAGCCCATACATCGGCGGTCTTCGGGAATCCTGTGCATTAAGACTGTCATCGATCTCCTTGCGCTCATATTTATTTATGTAATTTATTTATCGAGTTCAGCGTTTTTGATTTATGACGGCTTAATGCATTTCTCGACTCTAACTAGATGCCTTCCTCGCTATGCCTTCCCAGGAAATGATATCGTGGAGTGGCTAATTCAGAAGTACTCCATCATGGAAGAAGGTAGGGCCGAGAAGTATGTAGGGAAGCGTTACCTGGTGCTCTTATGTGAGGTTAATCGATTGTTTTTTTCCCTTCGTGACGACGATGGCGCCCCTGCTGGCGAAAGACGTCATCAGGTTTTTTTTTTTTTGTAATAAAATAACAGAAATAAACGAGTCTTTTGAATAATAAATACAAATGAAGTAATAGAATTTGTCATCCATACAACAGATTAGCCTAGCTGCATTTATGTGTAAGCATATGCAATTCACGTGTCTGACAGAAGCATGTTCTGTTCCATTGATATTGCTGAGCCTGTGAATTAATAAATGTCAGAATTGAGCTTGTCCATAACATAGACACCCCATTCGCCTGAAGCTTTTGGGATTTTCTTCCCCTGGCGTCAATTTATCTGCTGAATTATTTATCTTTCTGCTGAGAGGCTATTAGTACAAATAATCTGTAGGCCAGTCCCGAGTCGCGCCGCTACGCATGCTGAGCTGTACGGTTTGATAGTCCCGATGCAAACTTCGCTGATAGCCAGAGGCAGTCAGTCATGCCTGGAGAAATATCGCTATCCGTCTCCCTCATTATGCACTTCTGCAAGACGCTGTTGTCCTGAATTCCCGGGCGATGCAGATGAGGTTTTAAATAGCAAGGGAGCAGATTTCCCTGATTTACAGCCCAGATTGGAAAAGAAGTCGGAATGGAAAGGAGGGGACTTTTAGGCAGTAGATGGCAGATGCATTAACAGACTTGAATGGGCAAAAAACCTGTTGCCCCGGTAAGCAGTTACCCCTCCCTGTAAACACTAGGCTTCCCCCTAGCAGCGCTGTTGCTGCGCCGGTCTGAAACCCCCGGGAGCGCCTGACTGCCAATGGCCGCGGAGGCAGCCGGAAAGTGGAAAGTCCCAATTACTCGTAATTAATTATAGTTCCGATGAGGAATGCACCATCCCCGCGGCTTATTCTGTGCACCATGTCAACGTTTTTTCCAGTTACTTGCTATACCGTAAAATAAAATATAATATGCCTACTCAGTTTCTAGTTATCGTGTGTTCTACTGTATTCCACTGACAAAAATTTAGAGAATTACTATGCCTAAATCTGGGCTACGAGTAGTGGATTTGTTTGAGCTTTGAGTAGTTTACGTGGAAATGAGTGACCACTTTGTGTGTTTTCAGAGGCACTTCATGTGGGGAATCTGATCGTGAAGCACGGCTACATTTACCCCCTAAAGGACCCCAGGACGCTCGTCCTGCGGCCCGACGAGACGCCGTATCGCTTCCAGGTAACCTAAAACCACGGTTTCTTCAGATGGAGGGCAGCGCGAGAGGGTGGTGGCCATGTGGGGGGGCACGCATATCGAAACTATTCGTTGGAGAGACTGCGGAATTACCGTGTAGGACAGTATTTCTCAATCTGGTCCGGGCTCCAGAGCTGAGAGGGTGCAAAAACGTAGACTGTCTGGTAGGGAGCTGGGAGGGAGCAAAAACGTGGATCATCTGTGTGTCGCCGAGGACCGGATTGGGAAACACTGATGTATGAGAACCAATGCCAGTTAAAGTAGCAAAATGCCTTCCACCCGCCTTGTCCCTGACATGTTAAATCACAAAGCACCTTTGTCACGCTGCTTCTGAATAGTTTCAAATGACAGCATCTCCTTTTTGCTAGACTCCGTACTTCTGGAGCTCTCAGCAGTGGCCAGCCTCCGAGCTAGATTACGGTGATTACCAATTATTAATCATGTGCTCGCCTATTACATCATTACTTCCCTTTACTAGAATAATAGAAAAACACAGTTTCTTGCCATGTCTTTCTTTTGCTCTTCTAAAGCGATTTATTTGACTAAGAAGAATATCAGAAAGCAAGGGCAGCTGATAGACTATGAAAAGGTAAGAGAAAATTTTTATTTATGTACATTTCAATGCTATTCTTATTCGCTGGTCTGAAGCATTGCTTGATGAGATCATGTGATAGCTGAATGCTCATGGGAGTTTTACTTACACAAAATATTATGAGGGTAGAAGGAAAAATGATTGGTTCAGAGAGATAACCAATTAGATTGTACATGAGGTGGATCCGAGCAACTAGAGGAGGCAGGAGCAACCAATCAGATGTCTTGGTCCTGCCTCCTCTGCAATCTGATTGGTTATCTATCCGAACCAATCATTTTCCTTCTGCCCTCAGAACATTTTTGTGTAAGAAAACCTCCCACCAATTATGCACATAGTAGGATCGCACATAGACATCCACCAACTTGCCGCCATGTTGCGTCAGGGTCAACGCATTTTAGGTTCTCATCAGTAAGAGGGTTTGTGAATCCGACACTGCCAGCTGATATCCTGGGAGGGGTTCGGCCTGTGAGTCATAACGTGAACCCATGCAGCAACGCAGCCAGCCGTGCGACCTGGCAATGTCGCATTTAAACATCGTCTCCGCAGGACAGCTACAACATGTTGCACAAACGGATCAACCACACCTGGGACTTCGTGGTGATGCAGGCGAAGGAGCAGCTCAGGTAAACCCCACCCCAGCCCGGGAATACTGTCGCATCGAGCTATGAAATCAATTTCATAAATGCACACAAGGGGACAGATGAGAATGGATGAATAAATCTCGTATTAAGAGGATGATGATGTTACCTAAATTAAAAAGTAACATGGTGTGTGGTCATAATTTCCCTCCTATCTGTTAAATCAGACCTCAGCCTAAACACTAGAGTCGGAAATCCATTTCTAAGTGAAAAAGGAAACAGAAAAATGAAAACCCTACCTTGCAGTTCAGTGATTACCGCTATATGCTAATTACCCAGTATGCTTTCTGACTCTCCATCGACTGCTCTGCTCCTACCAGGGCAGCCAAACAGAGGCGCAAGGCGGACCGCATCGTGCTGGAATGTCAGGAACAGGCCTACTGGCTCGTCAACAGACCGCCAGTAAGCACCTCCCCCGAAACCCCTGACTCCCTACATCTGCCCCGGCGAAAACCCAGTATGCTGTGATTAGAGTAAAGCACACACTGGGTAAACCTGAACTCAATGCACCTTGGCAGCTCGAATATCGCCTCAGGCTGGGGGCGATTCTAGGATTTTTTTGAGGTTGTGGGGCAGAGTGGTGGCTCTGGGCCTAGGGATCTGTGCAAGCAAGTGGAAGGTTGTTGGTTCAAATCCTGTGAATGCCCAGAGTGATTCTACTCCGTTGGGCCTTTCAGCAAGGGCCTTAACCTGCAATTGCTTTGTCCTGGGTATGACATTAATCTACATGCAGGCCTGTTAGGAGATCCTTCAACTTACAGGGGAAACTTGGCAGGATTGGCAGGAAGGCATAGGCAGGGTCCCATTCCCCCACAGAGAGCTGGGGGGTTGTGCAGTTCTCTCCCACGACAACGGGTTTGTTCAATGAAGGAAGGCAAAGGAAACATCTGTAAGGACATATGGAACATTTCCGGTATAATTTTCGATCTCCGTCATCTCCAGAGCATTGAGCTCAGCAAAATTCACGGGGGGGGGGGGGGGGGGGGGGAGTTTTATCTTCGTTAAGTAAGACACACAGAGTGTCTCCATGCATACTTTGTGGGGGAGGAATATATCACTTCAGGCCTGATAACCCACTACTGCTTCAGTGTGATCATGAAATATTTACTTAGCTGGGAAGAAGCCTATGTTCTGTGGGACGAGAGCTTTCAGAAGACAGACAGGACAGCAGGCTGCGGGAATGAGCAACTGCACCCTCGCTGAGTGTAATTTGGAGTTCATGAATAACACAGGAGAGTGGAGAATGAAAGTGTGGGACAGGAGCAGAGTGTGGTGTGTATCTGGCTTAATCCCGGCCGTCACTAGGGCCCCTTTCTGCTGGGTGCGCAGCATCTCTCAGGGCTAATAAGCATCAGCGTTTATGTGGGCCATTATCCCCATCCGGGGCGGCATCAGGAGGTGGGAATGGCAGCCACGCAGCTGCGGATCACATCCTAAATTCAGCTTATTTTGCAGATGTACCTTTTATTGAGACTAGAGCAGTTGGGGGTTTAGGGACTTCTCTCAGGGGTCCAGTGGTGATGTCACTCTGCTGACTGTGGGATTTAAACCGGCAACCTTCCAGTCATAGGCGGCGACTGCCAACCCGCTCAGCCACACACCACCTTCATTGATGAAACCCACCGTTTTGACGCCAATTAGACGGAAACACAGTTGAGCCAAAAACCACGCAGCGTAGGGCCCCCCAGTCAGGTGCTGCTCGTGTTTAAAAGGCAGGGACGCTCTGCACTCTGGTACGGCCAGGTGGACGGGGGAAGCTGGGGGGGGGGGGGGGATTAAAACCAGCAAATGACAAAATGGCCGCTTCCTGCCTCCTTTCTCTTTGCCCGAGAAACACGAGACGCATCGCTAAGACTGGTGATGCTTGGATCTGGGAGAGAGGAGTGCGAAGGGACTGGGAGACGGCCTGAAGCTAAAATGCAGACATGCTGTGTTTGCGTCTCCCCCCCCACCACCCCCCCACTTGTTGGGCCTTTTAAACGAGCTGGAAGAGGATCCCACCTCCGGAATACCGGATCCATTATCTGACCTCTATTCCTGCGGCTCAGGCTTAATGCTGCATGTTAGCGGAGAGATAATGGATGTAATTGCAAATAGCAGCGTAATAATTTGCCAAATAGTCTCTCTGCTGTTAAGTCCTGAGCTGATCTGAAGCACTTTAATTGGGATTTAAGGAAACCATGTTAAATCAGATTGCATTCAGTATCGACATTTGGTTAGTTTATTCTGTAAAGCAGGGTACCCCAGTCCTGATCATGGATACTGTGTCACCGACTGGCCCTCCAGGACCGAATGGTCCTTTTGGAAAGCTGTCACACTGTCCCCTACTGGGCAGTGTCGCCATGGGCTGTACCCAGTGGCATCATGGGAAATGTGACCAGTAGTGCTAAGGGGTATTAATGCAGCGTTAGACCGGCGTCAGTCTGCTTGAGAGAAACGAGCTCACTCTTCATCTGAAGTTCAGCTAAGGATTTCTCACCCTCTGATTTTCTGCAGCTGGGAACATTCAGCGTTCAAGAACAAGGCCCTGAGCGAAGGAACCGGCACAACTCCCGAGTCCAGCTGGTCTGAGCTTTTTATTAAGCATATACATTTTTTCCGTAATGCCAGTACCTGCTGTTTATCGCCTCTGTCAGTCACAGGACCGGATCCGGGCAAACAAGAGAGCCGCTCGGGGCCTAGATAAGATCAAAGTCATGAAGAAAAAATATGTATATTAATATCTATATATATATGGCAGCTATAGGCAGAATAGGCTGTTGCCTTGGGCCCCCAAATTACCCAAGGAAGTGAAGTGATAATCAGTGTTTTTGGTGGGAGGGCATCCGAGGGAAGCTCGTGTGTGAGTGTGACAGCACTTCGTTGTGCTCATCTTTCTGTCTCACTTCTTCCTCACTTCCTGCTCTCGTTTTCCATGCTAACGTAAGTACGTCAGCAGTCCCACAATACATACTCGTAATAGTGCTATATTATTCATGGTTTCTAGACTGGATGTCTGCTTAGTAAAGCCAGGAGCTGAGTGTGAGCAGAATTCCTACTGTCTGATTCCTTGCATGTGATTCGCTCGTGGGAGTTTTACCCTCACAAAAATGTTCTGAGGGCAGAAGGAAAAATGATTGGTTCAGAGAGATAACCAATTAGATTGTAGAGGAGGTGGGTCTAAGGAACTAGAGGAGGCAGGAACAAGACATCTGATTGGTTGACCCCCCCCCCCTCCTCTAGTTGCCTGTATCCACCACTTCTACAGTCTGATTGGTTATCTCTCTGAACCAATGAACCTTGTGCCCTCAGAACATTTTTGCGCAAGTAAAACTCCCATAAACATGTGGCTTATATCATGTTTAGAGACGGTTTTGTTTCTTCCTTCTTTACAGAACAGAACGCGGACTACTACAAAAGAGAGGTAAGCCTGAAAGAATTTAGAGTGAACCTATTTCAGCTGATGGGATGGTTGCCAAGAACAACCAAAGAGGGTGATTAAGTGGGCTCTTAAGAATGCTGTCATAAGAAAATTGCTTCGGAAGGATCTACATCTGTGTTGTCGTTTTCTTTTGTTGGCTCTCAGATATTGACAAATTCTGTTTAAAGGTACAACAGCATGGCTCTTATCAGGGCTTGGATGTGTACCATGCTGTGCCTTTTTTCTGACTCTTATATTCCCCGTGTGATTTTTCATGGCTCCCGACACCAGATTGAACACATCAGGAAATCCCTGGGCCGCTCGAGGGTCAAGTCCTCCATCTGCCTGGAAAGGTTGGATAACAGCCTCCCCCACCTACCCCCCCCCAACACCTGTGATTCAGCCTCAGTCCCAGCATAGCTGGGGGACCACTGGTTCGACACCAGTCCACATTAGTCCCTAACTGGGGGATATCTCTGGGTATTCTGTATACTGTGCCTCTGATTGGTGGGGGGGGGGATCTATTTCATGTTAATTCTGACAAAAATGCTGGGGACTGCTCTTTGTGAAAATCTAACCTCGTTATTTCGTTCTTTCGTCCATCTGCCCATCCATCTTTCACCATAAATCTCAGAGTCACACATATCCTGGATTAATGATGCCTAACTAATATTGAAACCGGTTGACTATTAAACTGAATTGAACTGTATTTAACTGCAAATAATTACTTAATATTGATCAGAAGGTCGCCGGTTCAAGCCTGGCTTCAGCACACTTGTGGGTCCTTGAACAAGGCCCTTAACCCCCAGGTTCCTGGGAGCCTCTACGGGCAGCTGCCCTTTGCTACCAAGCTTTCTCTCACCTATGGAGAGCAAGATGGAGGAGATGAAAAGAGAATTTCCTTATAGGGTTCAATGACGTATAATCATTTCGTCACCATTTCGAGCTCCAGTTTGCTGGAATATGCCAGCATTGAACCTGAATATTTGATGACTTGCAAGGATTATAGAAAGTAGGACTAAAACTGGGAATGGCTGGTCTTCTGTGTTCAGCTTCCTTAAGTTCAGCGAGCAGTACCTGAACCATGACCCCATGATGCAAGGCTGCCCCCCCAGCAACCCCTGGATAACAGATGACACGGCACTCTGGACGCTGAATGCCGACATGTGAGTGTGCGTTACCGCGCCCCATCCTGCCTCTTCAGGGCCACACCCCCAGAGGTGACTGTCGTCTCTTCACTTCCACGCCTCCTGGTGCAGGGTGGAGACACCCACCAAGCTGCGGGTGGAACGATGGGGGTTCGGCTTCACGGAGCTCCTTAGGGACCCTCTGGGACGGTGCAAGTTCAGGGAGTACCTGGAGAAGGAGTTCAGTGGTGAGCAGCATGTAGACCCCCCCGCCCAAGTAGATCAGCTTCATGGAGGCATCGTCAGCAAGTAAGAATCATATTCATTATTTGATCACTGCGGGCCTATTTGGGCAGTGTGTGACTCAGCAGATTGGGATTCATTGCAGGAGGTCATCAGCTCAAATCCCAGAGTCAGCTGAGTGACCTCACTATTGGGCCGTCGATCAGTTACTCCAGGGACTGACTGACCCTGCCCTCTCAAAAAAAAAAAAAAATAGGATCTAGCATCTGCTAAATTAATAATCATGATCCCTCTATGAAAGGCAATTCTCCTCCATATTGGCATCGTGATGAGCGCCTCCTGCAGGTAGCTGATGCATGCGCTGTTTCATTCACAGTGGAGAACCTCTGTTTCTGGGAGGCCTGTGAGGACATCCGGCACGGCGAGAGCGCTACGATCCCGCAGAAGGTGGAAGAGGTCTACAAGTGAGTGCGACCTTGTGGCCCAGTGGGACAGTTTGCATCCCAGTTGAATTTAGAGCAGGCCCTGATGTGGCACTTGCTTACTCCCAGTGGGACTGCAAAGCTCAGGCTCATCACTTCCTTCCCCCCAGGCAGTTCCTGGCCCCGGGAGCCAGCAAGTGGGTAAACGTGGACAGCAAGACCATGGAGAAGACCCTGCAGGGCATGAAAAGCCCACATCGTTTTGTCCTGGATGACGCCCAGATGCACATCTATTTCCTGATGAAGAAGGTAGGAGCATTAACTGTGCACAGCCATGAAAGTGGATGACAGCTTCATTAAAACGGGCTCTCGGCCTCTCCTCTCACCCTCAGGACTCCTACGCCCGCTATTTAAAGTCCGATCTCTACAAAAACATGCTGGCTAGAGCCATAGAACCACAAGAGACCAAAAAAAGGTAAAACTATTATCTTCTATAAAAGGGGTCTTTCTGTAATATATTCCATGTATTTTATATAAGGGGATAAGACTCATATTGGTGTGGGATACACACAGGTTCTGTTTCTGGGGTTGTTAACGATTAATTCCAGGGATTTTTGGGCTTAGTGTGAACTGCTGGCTTCAGCTTAGCTTCGTCACTAAGACTACACAGAGTTCTGTAATGTTAATTGCTTTTGCGTCCCCTGTGATGCTCTCCAGTTTCTGTTTGTAATTCCACGGTAGTCAAGGATTTTCCAACATGGCTGACTTAGAAAAGGCAGTGCCACAAGTGTTAGCGGAACGCTAACATGTTCTCCTTCCCATCATGCCCCAGTGTCTTTCCCTTTGTGAGACGCCAGCGGCACTCCAGCCATAACCCTGCCCTTTTCGCCCAGGCCTTAGAGGACAACGGCAAGACCAAGTCCCTGGGGTCACCAGCAAGTCCCACAGCAGCCTGCTCTTCCTAACACTGCCTCCTGGGGGGGGGATGCACTCTGAGCTCACTGCTGCCCCACAGAGGCTGTTTGGGGGCGGTGCTCTGCTGCTCTATTTGACGCAGTCTTCCAGGATTTTTAACTTCGGATGTATTTTTATTATAGTGTCATGTTAAATAAGAACAGACTAAATTATGGTTTAGATCAGAAGTGAGAAAAGTCCTGTGTCTCTATATATAGGAAAAGTTTATTTCATTAGTAACAGACAAACCATAGTTGAGCCAAATATTGCCTTATTACTAAGTAATAAACATCTGCATACAACTTTCACTGAAACAATGGTTGTAATAGATAAATAGCCATTTAAAACTTGGCATTTAGCTCAGTGCTTATAATGTGGATTGTGTCCCATATTCCAGATCAAAACTGTGCAGTTTCGAACCTGCATCATGTCTGCTTCAGATTCCAGCAGCTTCTCTCATCCTTTGTTCATTTACTTCTTCAGCATTTCTCAATAAATTAAGCAAGTTTTTAATTCACCTTTAGTGGAATTCTGTCACTTAAATACCAAAATAGAATAACACAGGTGTCGTACTTTTCAACCATTTTTCTTTTGGCTTATAAACGGCATGTGCTACTCTGAGATCACTGACCTGCTGGAGATGTGGTTCGGAACCGCAGGTGACCTCGAGTTCTTTTTTTTTTCCTCCGTGGAGGGAATCAAACAACAAAAGAGATTAGCCAGAGATCCACCCTGCACGGACTTGCTGGTATGATGGGAACGGGACCTAGATTTACTGGAAGCACAAAGAGAGCAAACTAAATTCTGCCCAACAGACAGGCGGAACAAATCGCTACAAAAGGTTTCAGTCACCTGTCTCCCCTGCCAGGACAGCACCTCCCTCCCACAGCGCACCAACAATACATTATACTATTATACCGTGTCTTGGAAAAGTATTGGAATCCTACTTAGTGTTTTAAAAAGCAGCACATTTCTAAATTATCTATATCCCAGTCCCTGAAAGCTATAACTAAAGATTACTGAGGGTAAGATGAATCTCTGCTGCATCTCATAAGTTCATTAAAAATCGAAACTTCCTTTCTTTCAGAACTGAATTTTCTGCCATGTTGGTCTTTAAAATTGTCCATTCGGCTCCAACAAGCTTTCGAACTCCAGTTTGAATGAAATATTGGGCTGCGAATGTGAAGTAGACAGGGTCATGGTGAGGAATGCGTCAGGAATATGGGGCGTGTCTGGAAGTCTGTGTCCATCACCAAAGCCTGTGATATTCATTATTGGCGGTTTGTTTATTGGCTGCTAAGGCTCACAATGGAAGCTCAATACTAAGTGTTTTGAATTACTGAAGTTTGCATGTTGACGGAGCCGGGATGGATGGATGGATGGATAGATAAATGTTTAATAATACATGCAGTACAAGTGTCAAACTAACTTTACCAGACAAGCCCATTAAAACGAGGCTCTCAGTTTCTCTTGAAATTCTTATGTAAAAAAAAAAAATAATAATAATAATAAACTACTTTGCATGTTACTTTTTAATAGATTTCCTTTTTAAAAAATTAAATCTGACTACGCAAATCCTTCAACTCCTACACTACCCATCAAGGCAATCCTCAGGATTCCAGCAGCACAGAGTTAACTGATGTTCTGCGCGGTTCTTAAAAATGCATGAAACTCGCGAGATAAAAATAAAACAACCGCAACAGAGAATACTGAAATTCCGTCTTCATATTACTGAAACATACAGGATTAAGAGACAACATGAAGTTGGGAAAGGGATTGGTGGGGGGTGGGGGGTGGGATTAAAGGCACTGTCAGCATAACATCATAAAGACGGCACCGATGTCCATTTGCCATGGATTATGTTGTATTCTGCGACTAAAAAGGACCCATAATCTGATTAAGTTCACATCAGACTAATGAGTGAATCTTCTCTGACAGCATTACTGACGCATAGCCCGCCATCCAGAGCTGCATTAGTGCGTTATGGGTTTCTAAGGCCCACCTTAACACAGCAGGGAAACACGTGCTGCTTAGTACGCTATTTCTCGGATCTGTAACATCGTAAGGTCACAGTACAACGTCGTGTCTTTCTGCAACTTTATAGCAGGGCTGAACAGCCAGGTGGCATTTTGGGCATTTTCAAGGTGAGCCGATGGGTAGGCGAGCCGGCAAAAATCTTGGGGAACCCCCCCCCCCTTTCCCAGTCAGCAAAATTTATTGCACAGCAAAAGTTATGGAGACCCCAGCTCTGTAAAATTTACTGTGGGAGTCCAAGGAAACTTTAAAAACACAATATCTCAATCTCCGGAGTCCTTTAAACCTAAAAAATATACAAAGAAATCTATGCTGTGATTCTGCTAGAGAATTTGGGCCCCATGAATGCATATCATATTGGGCCACAAACCCACACCAATGCAGTTATGTTCCAAGTTTTTTACTGTCCTAATCTCCCCCCCTTAACTGCGCCCCAGACTTGATGTTCCACGTTACAATTTCAACCAAATGTTGTGTGTTAAAAAAAAAATTAAATTGTGCACCAAAATTTTTTAACATGAAAGCAAGCATTAATAAAACTTAATCAAATGTTGATTTTTTTTTTTTTATATATAGAATTTCTCATTGTTTTGCTGATATCTGGGAAAACTGGGTTCATGGATCGGGATGGAAAGGCATGTTCAACGCACATTTTTTTTTAAATATTGATTTCCAGCAACTAATAAGCAAATCGAGGGAAATCTGCAAGGTACAAATCTGCAAGGTACAACAGAACCGTTCATCTCATTTCTACCCCGTCAAATCGCGTCCCAGGCTTTCTGGACCTCCCACTGAAATGCATTCAGCGACATCCACCTAAACAATTGCATTACCCCGGCAACGGGACTGCAGTAATCTCATTTAGTCTGAGAATTTGTGTGTCAGAAGGTAGAAAATTAGGATACGGACACGTTGCTCAAAGAGTGCCACGGAGTCACCAGCAGTATCATCAAACACGCCATTTAATACAATAATTTTTTTATCATTGTTTGTATAAATACAAATGATTCTTATTAAACAGCATGACTGACTCGTGCAATACAAATAGGCATATGCATCAAAACCTTTATTAGATTTCAGAAATCACAGAAGAAAATCAAGCTTGGCAAAATAAAAATTATGCAAAATTATCCAGTATATTTCAGCCGTTTCTATAAATGTACGCTAAGGTGGTACTTGCCAACGCCGAAACAATTCTCTCATCCAGTCACAGTGCTCTTTAAAATGGAGATACTTTAATTTATTTAAGGTTGAGTTAAAACACGACATTTAATATTCAGAATAAAATCAAAATCTGATAAGGGATTCACATCGTTTACCGTTTAACTGGTATGTCCATTTTCGATAGGCTTGTTGGGTGGGTAAAAACCCTATTTAACTGATCAGGGTCACTTAGGCAAGTTCACCTTAATTAAAAACAAAATAACTAAACAGCACATAACTAGTCAAAGTGTAAACTCTGCTGTTGGCAAAAACTGTACGGCTGGACCCCCAAGGGCACCAGCGACTGTAGGGCCTTGCTTGGCCAGTAGGGGGCCCCCTTGCACGTGACATTGCAAGGATTTGTAAGTTGTAGGGCGCAGATGGGAAACGAGGTGGGGTAAGAAGCATTTAAAGTGCGGAGCCACATACAGCCATGGGGGTGGGTTTGGGTTTCTAGCACAGCCTGCAAAGACCAGAATAAGTTCCTTTCCTCAACACACTAGCGCCCCCTTGGCCAAACACGACCCATGGTCACCTTGCAAATCATTAAGCTGCCCTGAACCCCACTCTGCTTTCAGTAAGTGCCATTTAAAAACAATGATATACACACATTTTCAGGAGAGCACCTGTGAAGTCACCCCCCCACACACACACACACACACTACTGGCATTGTTTGGCACCCGACCCATGTAAACCTGACCCCGATTTGCATAATTTATTCAGGTATATATCAGAAACCAGGGTTTCTGCCACCTAGAGGCTGTACGGCGCAACAAGAGACAAATCGCCATCAAAAACACAGGACCTGGAGAATCACCCGGGGTGGGGGGGATACATACTGTCACGTACTGGCGTGGGTGGGGGAGGACGCAGGCAGTGTGGCAGTCAGCCAATGGGCGAATTCACGAGAAAAAACACTGTATGTTAAAAACCGCTAGCATCCAGCATGAGAGAAAAAGGTCAAAGCGAGTCAGGGTTTTTCCGGGGGGGGGGGGGGGGGCAGGGTTGGTCTTACCTACACTGGCATGGGAGGGGTGGGAGGCATTGGTTAATGGTACAATGTGCAAGACAATTATCTGGGAGAGGAAAATTAACTTCCCCTAAAGTAAAACTAAAGTCACAAGAAAACTGTGGTACCCTCTGTCAATAGACCACACTCAAAAAACTCTGAGTAAAAGAGGAACGTTATTGGCCTGGCTAATCTCTCTCTCTCTCTCTCTCTCTCTCTCTCTCACACACACAGCTTGAAATGCTTTTTACACATTTACACTAATGTATATCACAATGCTACCAAAGCTTTGCAAATGACCACAGAGCGGGACTGACACCCAAGTGTGTGTAGAACCACACACACACACACACACACACACACACACACACACACACACACTCACTCTCTCTCTGAAGTGCTTTAAAAACATAACGGATAAATTATTTTATGTGCAAACTGGGAGGGGGCAACAAAAAGTCGCAAAACACACATGGAATCGATCCCCTCCCCCATCACAACCAACCCTCGGTGAACGAAACCAGAAAGTCAGTCATTGGCATCCCGGGTTCCGGACTTTGCTGAAATGCACGACCGGTGCGGGTTCTGGCGGGGGCTGACTGGGGGCAGGGGGGGTTGGCCTGGTGAGCAGCGCGGCAGTCGCCTTCCACGCATCACGTCTGTGCCAGCTGCAGCTCCTCCAGGCCGTCTTTGCCCAGGTGGTAACGGGCCAGGTCCTTCCGCGTCACCAGTCCCACCACCTGGGCACCGGGAACATGATTGGTACGTAGAACAGGGCATAGATAGCTGGTTATGTTATGAGGGAGGGGTGGGAGTAGCACAGGAAACCAGGGTGATAACCTTGATCTAGATGGATGCCCAACGGCCACTGGCTGAAAACCGATGCAGTAATTTTCGAATTTTACAATGAGAATGGAGATATGTGCTGGAGATGACGAAGGCCTGAGGACCTCGCAAGGCAGACGCACCTGGTTGTCACTGTCCACCACAATGAGGTGCCGCAGACCAAGGGCCCTGAACAGCTTGAAGACACGAGGAAGCGACGTCTCCTGAAAAAGAGGCAGAAGAACACAGTCGCAGAACATGACTGTTTAGTCAAATGTGTCTCTGGTTCTCAAGGACCAAGACCAAGGCTGAGACTGAGACTAGTACCTGCGTGACAGTGTAGGGGGTGGGATTCATGAACTCCGTCAGGTCCATCATGCACTCCCTCTCGTCTTGGGACACATGGATGGACTGGATCGGAGGGAAGCGAGGGTAGGCATCCCGGAAGTCCTTCAGCTGCAGTTTGCGCAGATTGAGACGAGAACGAGCCCGTTCCACAAACACCTGGTTGAAAAGAGTACACCGGTCACAACGTGGATGAGCACACTTCTCATTGGCTTGCTGCACTGACATTCGCAACCGTGTACGCAGTAAACAGACCCCTCATTGGTCAATCGCACTGTCATTCACAGGCATGCATATACACCAAGCACCCTGATAGGTGTTAGTGTGGACAGACATGCTCCTTATTCAGCTGACCTCTGCAGGAACCTTAGGTCACACTCACCTTGTGTTTCAGGAGCACGATAAGCTGGGAACGCAGGATTAAGCCACAGATTTTCCCTGGCTAAGAGCACAAAATTCAGATTAGCAAAGCCCCAAAGTACATCATGTGACAAATCTCCAGGAAAACAAAATCACCCCTAGTGGGAGGGACATACCTCACAGCCATCACTCAACCCGGAGACTACAGGGAACCCGTTGTGATTGGTCGAGGTGTTGCTGAGCACATCCACAATAGTGCCCACTTTCTCCACCAGGTTGAAGCAGGTTACTGGAGAGCTCATAACCTCCCTGAATGGACAGACACACCAAACCTGAATATACAGTGAGAATGAAGCACCAATGTCTTGCTAAAGGCGTGTACTGGGCTCATTGAAGCATTAGCAGGGAAAATCCTGTAGGGGGCAATATACCTGGCAGTCAGGGAGTGGGAGGTGGCTGGGGCATCCCAGTGCAGGAAGGGCACACTCTGCAGCTTGATGTGGATGTCGTATAGCCCCTGTGGGAAAATTCGAGTCACTCAGAAGAGCTTAGGATCACATCTGCACAACATTCACAAGCTGCCACCCCTTGAAGTTTTACTTCCTCTAAGCAGATTTGCTGGCACATTGAGGAACAGAGAAGCGAAACGAGCTGTCACAGCATGATGTGCCACCTTAAGTTAGACAGCTGTGCAAAAACAACGGAAGGGTTCTCAAAATCAGTCACTGGAAGGACAGATGAAAAAAAGATGGCGTCAGACTGGTGGCTAGCTGCACCACCCACACCAAAAGCAAACATGAGACCGGAGCAGTTAACGAAACACGACTGGCCCGATTCCAAGTTCTGCACGGTCTGAAAGGCGATGAGCTCATCACTCACTGACAGGCTCACACATAATGCCAAATGGACCAACCCGCTCCAACCCGAAACGTCAACACTGACCTCCACGAAATAATCGCCCACGATCTTCGCCGTCATCAGAACCAGCATTATGGGTAGGCCGTAGGTGACATTTCCGGTGGCTTCCACCATGATGACAGTCAGGCTGAGGGTCATCCTCACGATCCCACCTGGCAAAGACCTTCGTAAACAGACGCAAACCCGAAGCCTCATGTGCCTCCATGCACCTCTAGACGAGCTCTGAAAAGCAGGCTGACCGCGGACGGACACTCACCAAGCTGGGCGGCGGCTCCAATCAGAGCGTACTTCCCAGGGTCGGCCAAGGTCTGTCAAACGAAACGCCACAAATCATAAAACATGCTCATTCAAAAACTTCGAGGGGGCTTTACTTCCAACAAACATTATGTTAAACTACATCTATGCCGACATGACGCTGGGCGGCCCAGGAAATCGATACAGCACTAACCAATAGGGCACCTTCAAAGAGTCACGTGACTGCTTAAAGAGTAAATCTGATTGGACAACAAAGAGGAAATCAATCTAAAGCGGGTGTTGAAGGAGGCCCTCTGACTTCTAAAGACCCCGTTCAATTTCCTTAATATATCAAAACCTGCAGCGTTTCCATTAAAGTTCTGCACAAACAAGCAAATTTGTTGACAAAGTGAAATTGCATAAAGGGTGTTTCCATTAAGTAACATCATGGAAACAACACCTGCAATTTATGATTCCGTGCCTCAACATGGATTGAGCTTTTCATGAGATACGAGCTCTAGAACCAAGTCATCGTGTCCTACACAGCAACAAGTTCGCAAAATCGGCTTCCATTTCAGTTTTGCGAATCGCCACAAAAACCACTTCAATCAAACTGAAAGCGTTTGAGGGCTTGTCCTCCTGAAATATAATCGTACCCATTAACGGATTTTCAGTTTTGCTTCTTCAAAATGTGCAAAAAAATCAAGGTCAGTGGAAAACGTCGCCACTGTGAGGTTTCTCTCTGCTGAGGGAAGAGTTCTGCTATCGTGACGGCCCCTCCTCCGCCAGCGGACCACGCCGCCTCACCGGCTATACGGCGCTTCCCCAGGAACGGCGACCCGTCCTGATGTACCTGTATGGAATTGTGCGGCGTAATGGAGGCCAGCAAAATGCCAAAGAGCCGCCCCCAGGCGGCGCCGATGAGCAGCGAGGGGATGAAGACCCCGGCGGACACAGTCAGGCCGTATGTCCAGCAGGCCAGGAAGAAGTAGGTGATGGTGAAGATTCCCAGGGTCACGGGATTGTAGGAACCTGCCGGGGGGGGGGGGGGGTGGTGGTGGTGGAATTCATCACCTAAGTCAGTGTTTCCCACGTTTTTGCTAAAATGTTGATCATGTAGTTGATCCCCAAGAACGCTAATCTAGCGAAACCAGCTAGTTTTACTTGATTCACCCTTGTAATGAGGATACAGGTGTACAGAAATTATTTCATGATGAATGGCATTTTTCATATGATCATTTCCATTTTTCTACCTGGTGTAAAGTGCAATTTGGAGCCGATCAAGACCAAGCCATGTTACTTTGGTATGTCTTTCATCCACTAGAGGGCATGGATGAACACAGTTTAGTGCCGTTCGAACTTGCCTACGGTGGCATTCGTCAGGGCACTTGAGAAGCGCTCCTGTTCTCCCCAGGCAGGGTGACAGTCCCCCCATCCCAAATGAGGGAAGCCTTGAATAATTGAGGAGGATTGTGTGTATGGGTTTAGCTGTCTGTCTGGGAAAACAATCAGCCAGAAGCGGCCCGTAAACAAACCTACGACACGACAGAGGTGGCAGACGAGTCTGACTGTTCAAACAGCTGCCCCGGACCTAGCCAGCCTGTCACCAATATCAAACACAGGTGTTCATTCTAAAGATGGACAACGGACTGTAATTATAATCTCTTCCAGAAGAAGGGCACAACAGGGGCGACCAATCCGGCTTCAGGTCACGACCCATCCTGCCCTGAAACACGTGCTGGAAACTCCACGGACCTGCGGGGCTGTGGAACAGGCTGCGGACACTCCTCTCCGGGGTGTTGAAGACGATCGTGGCCATGGAATTGTACTCGCCATCAGCACAGAACAGCTGTGAGAGGGATAAGTGGAGGTTCAGGCCTGAGGACAGGATACACACCCTCTCAGCTGTTCAGCCAATGAAATCACAGAGAGCCCACCTCCAGCTGCCTTACCTGCAAGGGGTATTCCTCCAGCTGATCCTCCCCCAGGGGCTGGCAGTCGTTGGAGAAGTAGATCATAGTGAAGAACACAGTGGCCGTCACGGCAGCAACCAGTATGGCCTCGATCACCTGCAGGCAGGGCCGGTGGATATACCTGGGGATGGGGGGGGGGGGCATGGTGGCTCAGCTAATGATTTTGTTGTGGGACAACTTTCATTTGCATCAAACCAGTGTGGGGCAGTTTCAAGGTCAGCCCCACAGTCTCGGGATATATTTATTTAATTATTTAATTTCAAGTGTTAAGATGCCTAAGTTTCAGACAGGCGTGACACAGTAAAAACCAAACAGGCCTCACTTACGTGCACACACACAGGCAGAGGTACGCACACACACACACACACACACAGGCACACATGCGCACAGAAGTACGCACACACACACACACACAGGCACACACACGCACACAGGCACACGCACACAGGCACACCTGATCCTGAGGATGGTGAGCCAGTAGTTCAGGACGTTGAACAGTGCTCCCAGCAATCCACCTGCGGGGGGGAAAGAGACATGGGCCCGGCATGAGAAAACCAGAAACAGAACCAGTCCGTTAAGATGTAAAAGAGCAAGGTTTGGGTTTCCACAATAAGACGCTCCCTCTCTCTCTCTCTCTCTCACCGAAGGCTCCCATGACGATAAACAGAGGAATCTCATACAGGTAGTACTCCGTGCTCTGAGGGGGGGGGGGTAAAAAAAAAGAAAAAAAATCAATACCCAGAATCCTCCAGTCAAACATGCAAATGACAACATCACAGTAATTTCTTCTATTTTCTAAAAAGTTACTGATATCTAGTTGGATGGCTAGATGAACACCGCTTCAGTTCCCAAACTTCTCCTCAGGGGCACCTCAGCCGTTCCATGATTTTGTTAAATTTCACCAACAGCTGAATTAAAAAAAGTTAAATATACTGGCTTAAAAAGTCAGTGAGAGACTGACTAGCTGTATGAGGTGTGCTGGTGGCCAAGTCAAAAAAAACACATGGCTGCATTGGACGGTCGCTGCAAATACTAGGATGATTTTAGCAGAGGTTCTGAAATGGCGAAGTTGACACACTTTCACAGGCATAATATCATAGTTTTACACCAACACGAGGATAATCTAAATATCATTTTCTTTGCCTGCCTAAGACTTTTGCACAGTAGTGTATAATTTTTAAAAAAATGGTGAACGTGTTGTGATCCTACAGGAAGCATACAGTGGGCATCCGGGGCAAACGTTTCCCAAAAACTTCAGGCACCGAAGGCGGGAAAAATTCTGCTGCGTTTAAAAAAAATAAAATAAACAACCGTATCTGCATACCATGTAAACTGCTACAGGTGCCTCTCTTGTAACGAGAAACATCCACAACCATGGCTAACATGCCTACCTAAACCAGGAGGCCCAACTAAAACAGCGCGGTACTCATGTCCACCGAGGTGATGACTATATTTCCAGCCCAGGGGGCCTCCCAGGAAAGTCATGCGCTGCGGGGTGGGGGCTGTGTCCAAGTCCCCCAACAAACGTTTCATGGTTTCCTTTCCAACCCATGTGACCAGAAGGCAGGTAAAAATACATCACTGCTCATGTGACAGGGTACCGAGTCGAGCCCTTTCTGGAAATAACAGCTCATCCTTTTCTCTCTCACCCTTGTTTCCCCATAAAGTTCACAGATCAGCCCCTTCTTGAACGGCACGGACAGGAAAGACCAAAACATGTTCGGGAACAGTGTGAACTTGGTCTCATTCTGGATTTTGGTCAAAATTATACCGTCTTCTTTCGCCTTTCCCAAACGAGGTAATGATTATAAAATGCTCTCCACTCTAAGTTGTCCAGACATCCATAAACATCACATTTTCCCCACTGACTAACGGGAGGCAGGAAACCAATGTCAGAGGGAGGGTAACGGCCGACATCTCCCAAGAGCTACTTGACTTGCGGACAGCATACCATTGGCCAAGACAACCAGATCAATTACCGATGCCCAATATTTTGATTTTCAAGATTCCATCTACAGACTTTTAAAAAGGACAATCTACATCACAACACCGACAGAAATGGGAAACTTACATCGTTGTCAAAGCGTCCAAAGTTGATGAGACCTGGGTTACTAAAATCTCCCGGCTTGTTGTGGTAGATACTCATGAAGAAGTTCAAGGTGAAGGTCGAGATCATGGAAGCGAAGAACTGAAAGATACGGGTCACTGAATAGTTACATTTCACCAGAGCCCCGTGGCGGGGCAAGGAGATCAGGTATGCTAATCGGAAACGTCACTCACGATTCTCCAGGTCAACATCTGGTTCCAGAAGGAGGCTCCCTCCTCCAAGCTGAAAAGGACACCACCTGCAAAACCGGAAACCATCAGAAACTGCTGCATAACTGCATTACTCACAGATCAGCTCCACTAAACTGGAAATATTCAGCAAAGGTCATACAGGGGTCTTTATTGCAAGGATAAGACTCCACTGGTGTGACTCCATGCCTTTGTGGCATTTTTTTCCTGGATTATTCATCAACACAGAGCCACCTTGTACTTTCCATCCTGAAACCGAAAAATCAATGGCGGAGGCCGAAGAAGCCCAACGCTGACAGGACACTCTAATAACCTTTTTTTTACTCATCATAGCTTCCCTTCTTCCTTGAGGGTAACATTAGATTCTGGAGGCATGGAACTGATCTGAGATCAGAGCTTCGGGTGTGTATATGGGTGTGTCGAGACTAGATGGTCAGTATGGATAACTAAGGTGCACTAAAATTGGGTGAGCAGGCAAGGCATGTCACCCAGGTTGTGTGACAATTATTTTATATATATGTATATATATATTCCATCCACCATCCCTCCTTTACGGAGAACTGCGTTATTTTTATTGTCCATTACGAAGAAAAAAAAAACTATATATATATATATATATATATATATATATATATATATATATATATATATATATATATATATATATATATATATATATATATATATATATATATGGGTGTATCGAGACTAGATGGTCATTATGGATAACTAAGGTGCACTAAAATTGGGTGAGCAGGCAAGGCATGTCACCCAGGTTGTGTGACAATTATTTTATATATATGTATATATATATTCCATCCACCATCCCTCTTTTATGGAGAACTGCGTTATTTTTATTGTCTATTGCAAAAAAAAAAAAAAAAAAACAATACATATATACATATATATTTATGGGTGTATCGAGACTAGATGGTCATTATGAATAACTAAGGTGCACTAAAATTGGGTGAGCAGGCAAGGCATGTCACCCCGGTTGTGTGACAATTATTTTATATGTATGTATATATATATTCCATCCACCATCCCTCCTTTACGGAGAACTGCGTTATTTTTATTGTCCATTGCGAAAAAAAAAAACTATATATATACATATATATTTATGGGTGTATCGAGACTAGATGGTCATTATGGATAACTAAGGTGCATTCAAATTGGGTGAGCAGGCAAGGCATGTCACCCAGGTTGTGTGACATTAATTATTTTATATATATGTATATATATATTCCATCCACCATCCCTCCTTTATGGAGAACTGCGTTATTTTTATTGTCTATTGCAAAAAAATAACACAAAAAAACTATATATATATATACACACATATATATTTATGGGTGTATCGAGACTAGTTGGTCATTATGGATAACTAAGTTGCACTAAAATTGGGTGAGCAGGCAAGGCATGTCACCCAGGTTGTGTGACAATTATTTTATATAAATGTATATATATATTCCCTCCACCACCCCTCCTTTACGGAGGACTGCTTTATTATTAATATCCATTGCGAAAAAAAAACACAAGAAAAAGAAAAAATATCTATATATATATATACATATATATATACATATATACACATATATACACATATATACACATATATACACATATATACACATATATACATATATATATACATATATACATATATATATACATATATACATATATATATACACATATATATACATATATACATATATACACATATACATATATACACATATACACATATATATACACATATACACATATATATACACATATACACATATATATATATATATATATATATATATATATATATATATATATATATATATATATATATATATGGGTGTGTCGAGACTAGATGGTCAGTATGGATAACTAAGGTGCACTAAAATTGGGTGAGCAGGCAAGGCATGTCACCCAGGTTGTGTGACAATTATTTTATATATATGTATATATATATTCCATCCACCATCCCTCTTTTATGGAGAACTGCGTTATTTTTATTGTCTATTGCAAAAAAAAAAAAAACTATATATATATATATATATATATACATATATATTTATGGGTGTATCGAGACTAGATGGTCATTATGGATAACTAAGGTGCACTAAAATTGGGTGAGCAGGCAAGGCATGTCACCCCAGTTGTGTGACAATTATTTTATATAAATGTATATATATATTCCCTCCACCACCCCTCCTCTACGGAGGACTGCTTTATTTTTATTTCCATTGCAAAAATAAAACATTTTAAAACACAAAAAAAAAAAAAAACGAAAATAATAATAATAAAAATTATTTTGAATGTGTATTCAAATAAGTTTGAATGTGTGTGAACTATATATAAATATATATATACACATGCATATACAGAAATATATACACACACACACACATATATATATATAAAGACACACACAGACACACACTCACATAAACACATACACACACTGTGTACAGTCTTATGCAAAGGTTTGGCACCCCTTGACAAATAACATCTTTTCAATTACAAAAGCAACAATATCAGTTAATACAGTCTCTTTAGGAACTGGGGGGAAAATACACAATATTTTCAGCAAACATTGATGAATAGTTACTTTTTATGCCATAAATTGAACAAAATTACAAAATAAAAACATTATTATGGCACTCTGCAAAAGTTTGGGCACCCTACGTAATCAGTACTTAGTAACACCTCCTCTGCCAGATATCACAGCTTACAAGCGCTTCTTATAGCCAGCTGAAAGGCTTTCAGTTCTTGTACTTGGGATTTTCTCACATTCTTCCTTGCAAAAGGCTTCTAGTTCTGTAATATTCTAATATATCAAGGGCTGTATTGTCAAATAGGAGATCGGCAGCATTCTCCCACCTGAGAAAACTGTACTACAATGCCCTTGATAGTGTGTAGAAACACACTCGTCAGCTCTAGTCCTCCTGTAACAACGCAAAAGGACTGGCAACCCTCAGGTATTTATGCGTGCGATTGTATGATAAATTCACCCTGACAGTCTCACACTTCTCTTGGTACCAACAGGTCTCATGGAATATATAAAAGGCAACTGCAACAATTATACTCGGCACTAAACATCGAGGCACGGAAATGCAGCAGAGCTTGTGTATTTCTCAGGATGCATTCTAGTAAAATGCCCGGAAAATGAGCTAAAGACATATTTCAAGGGGCACTATATAAAACCGATGGAAATTTTACTGATTAAATAAAAGGAAAAGCATTGTTTGAAAAATCACAAATGTTTCTAAGATTCAATGCATCGCTTTTTGACCACATCATAGCGATGAACACATCATTGTTCCTGACAATGTCCTAATACAGAAATAAAACTTTATGTTGGTAAACTCAAAAAGCCTTCAGCTGTCACACTGGCTAACGATCTCAAACGATTATAAAGCAGCATTTTGAAAAGCGCTGTTTTAAAATAACAGCTACAACACTTACCTTGTCTTCTGGCCAAATGCTTTTCACGGCTTGGCACTCCAACGGTGCTGAAACGAAATTTGTATTTCCTCCTACCTCGTTTGCCCTTCAGTTCTTGTTTTCTCCCTTTGGATGTTTTTTTCCTTCTTCTTTGGATATTGTTTTTTATTTTTGTCTGTTTTTTTTACTTTGCATGTTTTTCCTTCTTCGGATATTATTTTTTTGGCTTATTTTTTTAGACGATGTTTTTTTCGTCTTCTTTAAAAATTGTTTTTTTTTTCATCCTTTTGATGTTGTTTTACGGAACAAGAGCCGTACAGTGCTACTCTATCAGGAGGTAGCGCCAACTGAACGCCTTGAAGCAGTACCCAGCTCTTTTATAGGGAGCGTCAACCCGAAGTCAAGTTCTAGAACGTTGCACTCACTTTTCATTGGTTTCCCAGCTATGCTGTCAGAATAATGTTTGCTGATTGGTCGAAAATTTTAAAACGTACCCGAGTACTGTAAAAAAACTCAAGATCTTGCTACCCTACGGAGCACCCATAAGGTGATTTTTTTTATACGTTATATGCAGCTATTTGTAGCAGGCCGTAATTAGACTAATCCACCCTTTGTCAATAAAGCCAACAAGAGAACAGGTTGCCCAAAGTTTGCTCAGGTACACGCCACAGCACAACCTTAAAAACACATCCAGCACAAATCACACTAGTGAATGACACAGCAAATCACAGCAATAAAAAAGACCCCTATGGGCAATCCAGCACCCAGACTACAGGTGCCAAAAGGCCCAGCCTGCCTAATAATGAACCCAAAATATACATACAACAAAGAAAAAGACACAAACAAAAAAGAAAATAAAACTAGCCAGCTGCTCCCACTAAACCCCGCTCCCGAGGCCACTAAGCCGGCTGGCTTGATAATACACGATACAACCTCAGATAAAACATATTAAAGCAACACCAGGGAGGTTTACAACCTGATCCTTAAAATTATCGACCCGTAATTCCACCTTGAAAACCCCTAAAGAACAGTAGTTTACCCCATGACTCACTGCCCCATTCAAACAAAAAAAAAAACAGGTTTTTGGGGTAACCTTTAGGTCAGCTCTTCAAAACCAGGTATGAGGACTCTTCAGCTAATCAGTCCTCTAATTAGAAATCTAATTAGGGAGTTGCAGCGAAAACCTGCATACACACCGGCCCTTTGCGGATAAGATTGTTCACCCCTGAAACAAGCAAACAGAAAGGCTGCTACACTGCAAATTCAATATGCCCGCCGATGCTCCACCAAATCTATCAGGACCCTGCCTGTCTTTCCCGTGCCTGCTCCTTTGCCAATATGCCCTACCATCGGAACATGCACAGCCATCTCGCCCCGGCTATGCCTCCAGTCCGAACTGCAGTTCCTATACCTGCCTATAATTGCCTGGCTACAATCCATCCCCCAAAATGAAATTGATGACCCAACGATCACAGCTAAGAATTCTATCCCCAAACCACTGGTCTTCCTCCCCAACCGAACGATCATTCACTGACCGTGGTAACTTATAAGGGTTGGTATGATGACCAGTGGTGGACCTCACCGAACGTTTAACTGGTCTCTACACCTCGGGGGGGACATAACCTCCTCCATTATACGAGGCCTACTTGTGGATGCTCTATTGCGACCCCTCCCACCAGCCCTGTCCCCGTAAAATCACAGAGTCCTCATCCGATTCCATTTCTGTTGCCCCTGTGGGCAACCCAGACTCAGGAGACATTACCAGAACATCTTCCCCTGACATAACAACCCCCTGTGGTACTGGACGCAACTCTGTTCGGTGAACTTGACGGACAACCCCGTCCCCCTCCATTGGAGTTGCAGAGTAAACTGCACCCTGATCTTGGGGACACCGAACTACCATATACAAACAGGCATCCCAATGATCCTGTATTTTACCTCGAACATGGTTCCGCAAACACACCAGCTGACCTTCATCAAACCCCTAATCATTAACCAACTCATTGTGTTTCCGATTTCGTGGTGTGGCTTGTTCCTCCAACTAAGCCTTCACATACTCTTGAAGCACCTGCAAACTTTCCTGATGGTTTTGTACCCATTCCTCCAAAGGTCCACCATACTGACTGATCCCGGCAGGAGCCTGAAGATAGTGTATCGGTAATCGAGGCTCACAGCCAGACCTTAAATAAAAAGGCATCATCCAGTCATTTGGTGGGGTGTAGTATTGTAAGCTTCTCTGCTGGAGGAAGTGTGTGAAGCAAATTGTGCAAAAAAAATATTAAAGCAACACCAGGGAGGTTTACATCTAGATCCTTAAAATGATCGACCTGCAATTCCACCTTGAAAATCCAATTACCATATAAAGGATACAAGATGTAAAGATGACAAATGACATGGCACACATTTGTTGTTTAGACTGTTGTGTCAGGTTAATTGAAAGCTGAAGGATCTTAGTGTTTACTAGTCTAAGTAACAGAATGTCTAAACACTGTGCTTGCCTTTATGGGTTTTTAAGCAGAACATATAGGTATAGAAACATATTAACATTACGTTTCACGATTCACTGACTGGAGAATAGGAGAATATACACATCAATATTACTACTTAAGTTAACTAACCCTAATCCCAACCCCTATTGGCACGGAGCCCGCCAGGGTTCAGGTGAGATATAAATCTGTAATCTGTATCAATGGTTTTGCTATCCATACCCACCCTATTAATGTTAGCTTCCCAGGGTTTCTTGTTAGACAAGCTCTGTGTCTCTCTATACCCCCATTTACTGCACGACTGATTGTCCATTTATAAAGAATCAAATAGGGTGAAGATGGTTTTAGTTTACAATTACTCTGGAAGGTGACCAGATTAAAAAAAACTAAATACCATGCCTACGTGTATGTAATCTCCATCACAGTCCCCATTTTCCCCATAATCCTCGTTTTGATAGTGCCAATTTGTGTAATGTGAGTTTTTTTTTTTTTTTAAAAACTGTTATAGAAGAACATACTGGATGCCACATGTGTACAATTACCCCTTTCTAATTAGGGGGGTCCGTTGTGTCAGCTACAGCCTTTACTAACATACACATAAGTATACAGTCTTACAGCACTTTTGTTTTCCTTTTGTATTTAATGGTTTTCCATTTAGGGGGCAGCATGGTGGTGCAGTGGTTAGCACTGTTGCCTCACACCTCTAGGGCCCGGGTTCGAGTCTCCACCTGGGTCACATGTGTGTGGAGTTTGCATGTTCTACCCATGTCATCGTGGGGTTTCCTCCGGGTACTCTGGTTTCCCCCACAGTCCAAAAACATGCTGAGGCTAATTGGAGTTGCTAAATTGCCCATAGGAGTGTATGCGTGAGTGAATAGTGTGTGAGTGTGCCCTGCGATGGGCTGGCCCGCCATCCTGGGTTGTTCCCTGTCTCGTGCCCATTGCTTCCGGGATAGGCTCCAGACCCCCCGCGATCCAGTAGGATAAGCGGTTTGGAAAGGCTGCCTAACGCCCTTAATTTGTTTGCAATTTCGCCAGGTAGGCTACCTTCTTTAAACTGCGTTTTGCTAGACTACACATTTCGAGATGTTTTATTGTAGTCTTGGTAAATATATATATATAGTTTAGCCTAACCCAGCCACTTAAGGGAGCAAGCCAGCTCAGGTAGGTGCCAGTCCCAAGCCCGGATTAATGGAGAGGGTTGGCGTCAAGAAATAAAGAGAAATAAAGACAACTAATACTCCTAGTTTGCGAGATCTGACTGCAATGGCAGCACTGCTACAAGGGTGTGGATAAATCTATACAAATATCACCTGCATGCACATTACTTCTTTTACAATAACCAACTCCTGATCCATACTGTTAGTCGTGAAAAAAAAAACTATCGTGTACATAGAGGCCCTGTGTAAAAAGATAACTGCCAAGGAAAAGATCAAAAACATTTATTTCAAGGATACAAAGTTTTTATGGTCATGTACAGTGTACAGTGCAATTCTTATTTGATTAACTTGAATGTCTCCACAGACTAGACGATTAAACAAATAAAGCAGCGCAACATTACAATAACTAATAACAAATAAACAAAGCTCACGAGTACTATTACAGTATTTATATCATTTATTTAAACTTAATTTTACCAGGTAAATTAACTACAAAGCAGTTACCACTGCTTTACCTGCTTCTCGGGAGAAATAGCAGATATACGTCATGTATGTGACTAAATTCTTAAGCCAATAAGGGCAAAGTTGTGTCGTAATGGAGGCGGATCCAGTTTGTGCAGCCGGTTAAAGACACTACGGGCATGTAAATGGAGAACGAAATTATAGTTATACCGAATCTCCTACACACAATACCAAGGTTACCAACTTTGGTCAGCTGACCGGAGTGAGACGTTCAATTCCCGTAAGATTTCTTTGCGCCAGCCTGAGAGTCTGAAAACACGTCACACCAGATGCATGAGAGATGGAAACCTGGGATATTCAGTCGAATCAGATCAAATATGATGCTAAGTTAGTACTAAGTTAAAATATGTTCCGGACTTGTAACATGCACCCATGATTTGGAACAGTCAGCAGGCTGTCTCTGGCCACGCCCCCTACACTCGGTCCGGCCCCTGGCTTTTCCTGAATTCTGATTCCTTTAGATAAACATTGACTTCATTGATATTGTTATTGATTTATCGACAGACCATCATACGTTTTAGACGTTATAATAACAACACTCTATTGATCCCCAAAGAGAGAAATTCTCTCCTTGCCTGCCCCCTCTTACTGTCCATGATACACAAGCACATATGTAGAAAAACGTCAGCTTGGAAGCCAAGGCTGGACTTAACCTACTCCTTAGGGTTCAACTGGAAACTGCCCCATGGCCGAGCGGTCTAAAGCCTCCTGCGCAGCGAAAATGGCCTTTCAAAGTAAGGGGTATTCTGTTCTCCGAAGTAAGGCGTGGGTTCGAATCCAACTTCCGACAAAAGTTCTTCAATCGCTACAGCAGAATTTGAGCCACTGATCGGCTTTAATTGCTTTGTTTTATTTTTGCGTTTCAGGCAAAACTACATAACACTTAAGAGGTGCAGGATGATCTGTCTTGCTCTCGCGAGGTTTTTGTACGACGTGACATGGTGACATAATGCAGCGGACGATAAAAATCTAACCACAATGCATTGCGTCAGGACCAGAATGTATTGCTTTAAGCCAGCGCTGTATGTGGGTACATGAAGTGGAAAGCACCCAATAACAAACATAACATTTAAAAAAAATCTACAAACTAGTGGGAATATAAAATAAAATAAATGTGTCTGGGCAAATTGGTAAGTTAAATTAAATCGTTTTAAGCAGTGTTAAGCAGTGTGTGGTTTTAAACACGAGTAGCATGTACCGTGTTGACGGCGCATGAACGTATCTTGGCAGCACATGTAAAACTTAGATTTGCAAGCGGGATGTGAAACAGCATTTAGGTGTTTAAAACAGCAATAGAGTGCGTGTTTGTTCACGCAGTTACAATGTTTAGTTGTTATTTCTGTGGAACATCAGTGCAAACCCTTAGGGAACATGTTTTACATGTCAAACTTCACCGTCATGAACCACGATGCGTGTTCAAGTGTGGCGCTACAGATTGCCACAATACGTTTCGTTCATATGGGGAATTTAAGGCTCATTTTTACCGTAAACATAACACAGATTCATATATTGATACTACAAATGCCCTTACGGTGTTTACGTGTAATATGTCTATGTGCCAGCGCCAATGTCGCGATGTCAGATCACTAACAGCTCACTTAAAGGAACATATAGCCGAAGGACGTGTTGTGACATGTCCGGTGACAGGATGCGACCATACGTTCACTGTGAGATCGTCGTTTACAGCCTACATGTCCAGGAAACACAGACAATGTTCTGTGGACAGTATAAGAGATCTTAATAAGGAGACAGTTTCTCAGTTTCTTGAAACTGAACCGTTAGTTACAGGCCCTACAGAGAGATTTAGTGAGACTGATGAAGGTGAAGTCCATCTTACAGAAAATTTCAGTGACCTTTTTCTTAGAAATATTTCTCTTTTCTACTTGAAATTACATGGGCAGTTTCTTCTGCCAGCATCAACTATACAAAATATTATTGAAGAGATGCTAAGCATACATGAACTAGGACAGACATATACTTTGAATAAATTAAGTGCATTCCTGAAAAGTGACTTAACTGAATTAACAGATGAGGTTATTGGTAGTATATGTGATGTTGTGAAGGAATCTGACCTTTTCACCATTAGTCATGAAGGACCAATGAGAACCAATTTTTCAAGAACTAGGGCTTTTAAACAGATGTTTAGATACACAGAACCTGTAAAGTTGTACTTAGGAAGGGATGAAACAAGGTCACAGAGGTTTGCCTACTATGTTCCATTGAAAGACACTTTGAGACATTTACTGGAGTCAGACTTATGGCAGAATTGTGCTGCACAGGGTACATACGTACCATACACTGATGTGCTTTGTGATGTCAGTGATGGTCAGGTATATAAAAACAATGAGTTCTTTTCTCAAAACCCATCATGTCTAAAACTAATTCTATATCAAGATTCTTTTGAGGCGGTGAACCCATTAGGTTCAGCAAAAAGCAGCACAAAGTAGTAGCTGTATATTTGTCTCTGGCTAATTTACCACCTCATCAAGTACAGACCACATGTCACTTGTAATGCTGTGTCAGGAAAAAGACTTCAAACACTTTGGCCATGACAAAGTTTTCTCAAGGCTCATTGCAGACTTAAAAGACCTGGAAGACAATGGAATAACGGTGGCAGAGGAAAAAGTTAAAGGGACTGTTTTGTGCATTGCAGGGGACAATTTGGGGTCTCATAATATCGGTGGATTTACAGAAAATTTTAGTTTTTCTGAATATTTCTGCAGGTATTGCCGGACAACCCGAACAGATTTTCAAACAGATCCAAATGCATTTTACAGTCTGAGGAACAACAAAACGTTGAAGGTATAATATCTGAGTTTTAATTCATTGAATTACTTCGATGTTTGTATGCCTGGCCTGCCACCTTGTTTAGGCCATGACATTTTTGAGGGTATCCTTTCCTATGATTTAGCCCTTTACCTGAAGTACTTCATCAAGCAAAAAAAGTGGTTCACTTATTCAATTCTGAATAGACGCATTAAGAAATTTAAGTACAGTGGCTCTGATGTGTTGAGTAAGCCATGTGCAGTAAACTCCAATGGAGTAAAGCTTTATGGTCAGGCTGTTCAGAACTGGAATTTTCTAAGACTTCTTCCTGTGATCATGTGTGACAAGGTGAAAGAGCCCACAGATGATGATTGGCAGTTGACCCTTCAGCTAAAAGACATTGTGGAGCTGATTTGTGCACAGAAAATTTTATTGCCAGAGGTTGCATACCTTGACGTTCTTATCCAAGAATATCTTGCTTGTAGATTTTCTTTCTTTCCAGGACATAGGTTAAAGCCTAAGCATCACTACTTGCGACACTACCCTGCACTGATTTTAAAGTTTGGTCCTTTGATCAGGTTGTGGACAATGCGATTTGAAAGTAAATAAGGCACCATGGCAACAACAGTCAGAACAGCATCCAGTTCACAGCTAGTTTTAAAAATTGCTTTAACGCAGAGTGATTACAGGAAATAGGTGTACTGCTTAATATTAATTAAATTATTAAAATGTGCTAATAATAGACATATTTGTCAGTCAGACATTGTGCTTTTTAAAGAGCAGAAGGGATACATTAAATTACGATTATATTGTCCTTACTGTATATATTTTTACATTTTTCCCCTCAATGATTGTCAAGTGATCACAATTCTTACTGTGCTTTACCCCTCACTTGATAGAGATGTACCAAAACTGAACATATAACTGGATTTCACTCAGAATAACCAGGCCTTCTTTTTGGACTCTTTATCCCTTTTTATTTTATCTTCGCTTTCCTCAAGCCAGGCATTTACAGGTGAAAAACCTTAAACCACAAAACACCAACTTTCACCAATCTATCTTATGAGCAAACACAAAATTTTACTTTAAATGCATATATATATATATATATATATATATATATATATATATATATACATACACACAAAATATACAATGAATGACCAATCTCAGCTTCAAATTTCCACACAATTATACATAACTTGTTCTGAATAAAATTCCTCCAAACATCAAAGTTTAAGATCAAACCACTGGGGAAACACATAAATGAGTTACTCAACGCAATAAATTGCAATGAAAAGCTAACCAATTAGACAATCGAACAATAGGTTTAACACTTCTGCCCATATGAATTATTAAAAGGAAAGTTCACCCTTAATACTTTTTTTTTTTCTTTTTAGCAATTTAATATTTAACTTTTAGATAAACTAAAAATAGAACCCCCCCTTTTAAACCGCATTAATGCAAACATCTGAATCAATAAAACAGCATTCCACATATTGTCATTAAGACACTTACAGCACACCATTTATTCCTAATACAGTCAAATACCACAACTCATATAATGTTACAAGCCAGCACCAGCGCCTCAATGCCTCATTAGCGCACCCCATTAAGAAATAAACCCCACTCGCAACAGGTAGTGCTTGCTACAAATAACATTTGCAACAAAGTCCAACACGCATGGTTCATGGTCTTACCGGCTGTCCGTTCAGAGTCTACTTTTCAGTACACAATCGCAGCACAGTTCCAGAAGCACTTGGTGTAGATTTGACCCTTTGCTTGTCGCGCTACCAATGCGTTTTGCCGACTTTATCCAAAATAAAGAGCAGGTGCGTCCGTTAATGCCTTCCCCTCGGGTGCACACAGGTGAGTAAACTTTGGTTCCGCATGACCACTTGCGTGAACGACGTAACCACTTGCTGGAATGACGTTCATCGCAACAATGATATAAATATTTTCCCCCCTGACATATAATCAGTGTAAGCACACAAACACATTGGCCGGTTATCCTATTCATTCAGTTCCACGGACAGTGACCTGTGTTACTGTGCTGTGACATCTGGTTCCTTCATTGGCTCTGTATATTTCTATAAATGACTAAATGGCTCTGTTGTAGAAATTTCCAGCCAGAGACTTGGTTCCTATATAACGAGAAGATTTTATTTTTACTCGGACTGAGAAGCTACAGAAAATCATCTCTGCATGTGATCTCCCCTTTACTGCTCAAGCAGAGCACACGCACATCAGCAAGTGTCAAGGCAGCAAGTGCATACAAACAACTTCTCAGGGCCTTCAGGAAGAGTCAGACTGCGGTGTCATTCAGAGATACCATTGTCTAAGACTTGCACTAAAACATTCTATGCACTTGGGCATATTTAAACAAAGTAGTATGGTACCTATGTCAGAATCCATCCCTGCCTTGTCCTGTTCACATGTCACTGGCCATCCTATTCTCTCCTCTGTCTTGTACCCCTTAGCCCATAGTGTGTTTGCCTGCTCATCGGGCCACCATGTGGCTTAACGGGCCAAGTGGTTGGCCACCGTGCCTGACTCCCCTTTTGATTGTGGGTTTTGAGGATATCAGTGGGTCTGTGTTTTCATGATTGTCCCCCAGGCCACCATGCAGCTCAGCCCTTGATTCCAACTACAGTAGCAATCAGGTGGTTCTCGGTCTACTAGGACTGTATAACAGGATTCTTCACCCATTCTATCTTTACTCCTTCAGCCGCATACATGAGTCAGACCTATAGGTTATTCAAATTCCGTCCTGCCAAATTTACTGGACAGGAAGTGGACACTGCAAATGAATGTGTGAATACGCCAATACCTACATCTTTACAAGTTACATTAAGGGGTTTGGTACAGTAAATGGCTGTGAGGTGGGATTTCTTCTTGATGTCTGTTTGTAGCCCGTCCACCAGCAGCTGCTGCTGTATTTATCACACCAAGCAGGGAAAGTATATTGCTAAATTTTCCTTAGTTCAATTACGCTTGATTAAGCTAATTAAGCCGGCTATGTTATTTACATTCAGAAGGATGCCGCCATATTGGGTTATACACAGATGCCACGATAGCTCACACTCACATTCCCTCTTCATTATTTTTCTAAACACACTCTATCCTGCCTTGTCACCTGCAACAAGATCTCACTCCCTGTAGCAATAAAAGTCTTTCTTATGATTGAGCAGATTTCTGCTTCTCTCCTAACCATGGGCATCCAAAGTAAGATGAAGCAAAATGTTAGGAAATTTGATAACACATGGTTACTCTTTTGGTAACAGTGACTTTGGTTTTATTTTGATAGATGTAAACTACATAATATGGTCTTAACCTTGTTTTCTGTCCTAAAAGCAAACTTTTATGTTACAGGAGAAAAGTGCACAGCTGCTTGGATCAACCCCAGCTAATCAGCGCATATGGGAATCTTTTCAAAATACCATGTGAGTCTTATGCAATTTACCCAATTAATATAAGCTCTTTAGATGACGCTTAAATAATCAATTCCCATCAACTTAGTGTCAAAACACAAACTCAGTGGCAAAAAAGTGAAGGGCAACAGACTAAGTTGTGAAAATGAAATCTGCATGTGATGAAAGGGCATGTGACTGTATCGCGATGATTATAATCATCAGATCAAACGGACCACGGAGTTGGCGGTATGGTCACACTGCTGGTCCCATGTCAGTAGGGTATAGCACACCCCTGGGCCCGGATACTACTAGGATGTCACTGGTGTACCACTGTGCCGTCAGAGTGTGGTGTGTCACTCCACAGCATTGGCAGGATTGCTCCTCTCCCTGCAGCGCCACCATACGCACATGACGGTCATCTGTGGTACTGCAGAACTGAGATGTATCGCTGAACATGGTAGGACGCCAGTCGTCATCAGTCCATCAGTCCATGCCTCCCAGTGACTACACCACTCCAAACGCAACCGTTTCTGTGCTATTGTGAACGGCAGCCTATGCATGGGACGGTGAACCCGTAGTCCAGCTGATGCCAGTCATCGCGACACGATGATATAGGGTGTTGTAGAGAGTCCAGTAGCTGTGTCCATATATCAGGCGCAGGTGTCATGGGGATCTGTGATGCTTGGAGCACAATCCGACGATCCTTCCTTGGCGTGGTCTGTCTTGGATGACCAGAAACTTCACGACGTGTGTGGATGCCTCACGTGCCCATTGGTTTCAATATCAGGCCACTGTGATATCCGCATGGCCCACATGCAATTGCAGCACATGACCACCTGGCTTCATGTAAACCCGCAATGCAACCCTATCAAACTCCGTCAAGTGCCGTTAACACTGTCTAATGTGACTACGAGGCATCCTGTGTCTGGTGATTAAACATGCCAACTCCTTGCAATTTGAATCATTTACATATCCATCACTGGTCTGCACATGTACCAGATTACATCTTTAATCGGATAGTTACTTCTGGGTTCTCAACTTTTTTTTTCATAATACCCCTTAAGTGTATATGCCCTTCACTGATGAGAAATTCATCAACATCTAAGTCCTACATTCATGTACAATGCATATTAACACTAGATTTACCGAGTTTTTATTCTCTGCTGAGAGTCCCAAGGTGTTTGTCACCCCTGCTGTGATTTTCGCAGGTCTTCAGCCCCATCCTCCTCCTGCTTTTGTTGTGCAAACACACCCATTACCTGTGAGGCCTGGCGCATTTGCATTTTTTACTCAGAGTAGCTCAAATCCAAGGCAGGCTAAACCTCTGTGTGTGACATGGAAACCTTCACAAAAGTCTGCCATATCTATACCAAATATCCCACACGCTGACTGACTTGCAAATATGAAAGACGCACATTCACAAAATATATGGAAACACAAGTCTGTGTTATTTATAAAACAAATTGAGTGAAAATAGAATGAAAAGTTGCTAATAGAATGAAATGAATAAAATGAAAACATGCTAACACTTCAGTCTCCAATGCATGTTTGTATATAAATGTCATAAGCTGAGTGAAGTCATGGTCCATGGTTTTTGACATGCTCATACACATACAGAATAAAATGTGATTTCATTTTCATTGGCCATCACTGAATTATAACACCAAAAGTGAATTTTGTTTTTGTGTGATCTCTCCAGCTTTGCATGTTTGGCTGTTCATGTAAAAATTGATGTATCCGTGCCTCAGTTCCAGGTTCATCTCTTCGTCATCTTTCTGCCTTTTGTCTCAGTGGTTACTGTCCCACACAGTCTGTCTATCTTTCAAAGTCTGTGTTTGCAGCGTTTGAAAACCCAGTGACCATCATCCCTGTATTTGGCAATGGAGTTCCTTGGCTAGAAGAATCGGAAACAATATTCTTTTTCCTTTCCACCCTGTAGATGCTTTGTACAGAACGTAGGCATTCACCGCCACCAAGTCCAGCATGTTGTAAAACACAGCTACTGGCCACTTGCTTGTTGCTGCTCGTACTGAATACATGCGCGCCATTCTAAACACTGACGTGGAGAATTCCTCTCCTTGTGCAGTGTCCTTTGCCAATGGAGGAAGTTCACGGCAAACGTTATTCACCATGCCCAGTAAAGTGAAGCAGTCTGTGTGACAGTGACAGTGAGGTGAAGAAATTGTCCATTGTGACATTTCTCCCGTCATCCAGAAATGACTCCATCAGACTCATGACCACGTTCTCTGCCAGCCTTCACCAAGAACTGTGCTGAAAGTTTCACTTCAGGAGAACACATGAACATAGATGTACAGCTATTCTCGACCAAGGTTCATTGTCCATGCAGTATATTTACATTTACATTTACAGGATTTGGCAGACGCCCTTAGCCAGAGCGACTTACATAAGTGCTTTGAGACTCTGCAATGAATTTCCGATGCTAGCTCAATAAGGACCCCAGCTACGAATACTATCTCTGAGAACGCCATTGAGTAGTGCAGAATTTTTATTTTATTTTATTTTTTTAAAACACACACCAGAAAAAGAGTCGAGTAAGAATATAGAAGTTCTACGTCAGGTATTTCTGAAAAAGAAAAGTTTTGAGTCGTCGCTTGAAGACATTCAAGGATTCAGCTGTTCGGACATCTAGGGGGAGTTCATTCCACCAATTAGGTGCCAGGACAGAGAAGAGCCGAGATGCGTGTCTTCCTTGTGCCTTGAGGGGAGGTGGGACCAGTCGAGCAGTGCTGGAGGATCGGAGAGATCGTGGTGCAGAGCGGGGTGTGATGAGGTCCTTTAGGTAGGATGGTGCCAGAGAATTTTTGGCTTTGTATGCGAGCATCAGTGTTTTGAATCTGATGCGTGCAGCTACAGGAAGCCAGTGGAGGGAGCGCAGCAAAGGAGTGGTGTGGGAGAACTTGGGAAGGTTGAAAACAAGACGAGCAGCTGCATTCTGAATCAGTTGGAGGGGACGGATGGCGCTCAGTGGTAAACCCGCTAGAAGCGAGTTGCAGTAGTCAAGGCGTGAGATGACGAGGGACTGGACGAGTATCTGGGTAGCCTGGGTGGAAAGAAATGGACGTATCCTCCTGATGTTAAAGAGGAGAAACCGACAAGAGCGAGAAAGACTGGCGATATGTGAGGAAAATGACAACCGATCATCTATGGTAACTCCAAGGTTTATAGCAGAAACCGAAGGACGGATCAGGGAGTTGTCAAAGGAGATCGCAAGGTCCTGGAGGGGGGATGAGTCAGCCGGGATGTAAAGCAACTCAGTTTTACTAGTGTTGAGTTTTAGCTGGTGAGTGGTCATCCAAGATGAGATGTCTGCCAAGCATGTAGAGATCTTAGTGGAGACATGAGTGTCTGAGGGAGGGAAGGAGAGGATGAGTTGAGTGTCATTGGCATAGCAGTGGTAGGAGAAGCCATGTGAGGATATGACTTCGCCAAGAGATTTAGTGTAGAGGGAGAATAGGAGAGGGCCAAGAACCGAGCCCTGAGGGACACCGGTGGAAAGACAACGTGGAGTAGATGTGGATCCATTCCATGTCACTTGGTATATCGCATCCAAGCCGGACAAATTTGGGATCAAGTTCTGGATGGCCACGGATTTGGAGACCAAATACGTCTGCAACGTATCCCCTAACTTGGGAAAGGACCCCAGTCACCAGAAAAGGGAGAGGCTGGCAGAGAACATGGTCATGAGTCTGATGGAGCCATTTCTGGATGACGGGAGAAATGTCACAACGGACAATTTCTTCACCTCACTGGCACTGTCACACAGACTGCTTCAGCGCAAAACAACACTACTGAGCACAGGGAATAAAGTTTGGTATGAACTTCCTCCGATTTCAAAGGACACTGCACAGCAAGAGGAATTCTCCGCGTCAGTGCTTAGAAGTGGCAGTGTCTCCTTGACAATTTATGCACCTAAAAAAACAAGATTGTGTGTGTTCTGAGTTCCTTGGACCAAGATGTGGCGATCTGTGAAGGCAGAAAGAGGAAACCCAACACGATAACAAACTATAACCACATGAAGGTATGTGAATGTGTGTATAATTTTACATCAGTGCTACAATGTTTTCTGATATGTACTATACAGGCCTATATAGAAAGAAGGTAGAAAAAAAGCAAATACACTCATGACTCTCTCTCTCTCTGCTGTTATAGTGTGGTGTAAATGTGTTGGACCAAATGGCGCGCATGTATTCCGTAAGAGCAGCAACATGCAGGTGGCCAGTAGCTGTATTTTACAACATGCTGGACCTGGTGGTGGCAAATTCCTACGTTCTGTACAAGGCATGTACAGGGTGGGAAGGCAAAAGAAGATTATTTTTGAGTCATCTAGCCAAGGAACTCCATTGCCAATTTATGCCACAAAAGGCTATGGGGACAGAGGAAGGCTGCTGCTGTGCCAGGACTTGTATGGACAACTCAGTGTCAGGTACAGGAGAACTGCAACAGAAACCGCAGCAGGTTTACCAGTGCAAAGTGTTACAAATTCACTTGCGCCAAATGCAGGGATGATGGTCACTGGGTCTGCAAACACTGCAAAGTTTGAAACACTCAATTTTTTTTATAAATAAAACAGACTTGTGCTTCCATATATTTTGTGAATGTGTGTCTTTCATATTTGCAGGTCAGTCTGCGTGTGGGATATTTGGTATAGATATGGCAGACTTTTGTGAAGGTTTCCATGTCACACACAGAGGTTTAGCCTGCCTTGGATTTTAGCTGCTCTGAGTAAAAAAATGCAAATGTGCCAGGCCTCACAGGTAATGGGTGTGTTTGCACAACAAAAGCAGGAGGACAATGGCCCAAGAAACTCTCAGCAGGGATGCTAGTAGGTGTTAGGCCCAGGGAATTTACGCAAATTTGCGTAGATTTGGCAGTTCTAGTGTTAAATGAATATTTTGTCACTATTAGTTTTGATGTATCATTCTTTGAATGCACTCAATTGAATCATGGACAGTGGTTCCACATGGAAAAAAATGAATATTCCGAAAAGGAAAAATCCTTCTTCGGTTGATACATTCACTTTGTGTTCTGAGAATTTTTCCCTTGAGTGCCTTGTACAGTATGTCTAGTGTGTTTTTGGTGTGAATGTGGCCATAATCATACAAGGAAAAAACCACTGACTTGTAGTGAACATGTAAAACCGCAACATGCAGTGTCATACGTAACTGAAATAAGAAATGCTGGATTGCCTGAGTTGCATGCGTGCATGTTTTTTAATATGGGCAACATGGTTCCCTGAGATGCCTCAGTGTTGCTCACCGCCATCTCTAACACACAACCTCACAAACCATCTTAAAACTACTGAAAGAAATAATTGGCTACACTGCAGCTCCACTGTTTTGTTTGGCACCCCTGCATGTCCTGCATTGTGTGGGGAAAAAAGCTGAAGGCTGAGGAATGTTACATAACACAGCTAGAATGTAAAAACTCTCTCTGGTGTAATTCACTGCGTAAAACCAATGGTCCTAAGTGTGGTGTCTTCTTCATAACACTCCCTGATGTTTGTGTCCGTGACCATGAGATAGGGTGGCTGCTTTTCTTCCTTGCTTTCCTTGTATTCCTACGTTTCCTCCCCAGCCTTGGTTGGTAGGTCAGGCAGCATCACCTTGTTTTAATAGACCCAGGTGCAATTTATCTTGAAATTAGACTCAAGTGCAGAAAATGTCTCTGTCCCTCCTCTCTTTGTCCCTCGTCCCTCTGGCTTCTGCTCCTCTTTCCCCGATGTTCCCTTCGTTCACTCCCGGTCCTTTTGTCCTGCCTGTTCCCTCCGTGTCCCCCTTTCTGATCTGTTTCTCTGCCTTTCCTGTCTTATGTCAAGTCTTGTCCTGGCTCCTTCCCCTGTGCCAGTTCTGTCTGTCCGTTCTGTTCCCTGTCCCTCATTAATGAGGTTTTATATAGATATACATATATGCCCGGCTTGTCCGCTCCTCGTGTGTGCCACGCCCCCTGATTACCCACGTGTGCTTCCCTGATCGTCTCCTGCTTTGCCCGATTACTTTGATTAGTCATGACCTATTTTAAGTCCTGGTCTTACCTGTTTGCCCTGTCCGTCATTGTAGTTTGTCAATGCCTGCGTTCCGTCCTGCTCTACCCGCTCCGTTTCCCCGATTAAAGACCCGTTTTCACAAACACAAAAAAATTATTCATGAATATTATTGATTATGTTTATTTGTTTAATGTTTTTATTTATTCGTATTTATTGTTTACAATATAATGTTATATAGTATTGCAACACTTGAAACGAGAGGTACTTGCCTGCCTTAGTGATATTTACTATTGTCTAAGTGTATTCCCACCTGTAGGAGGCAGCAATGGTTGTTATTAAAGGTGCTGAGATTACGCGGCTCAGGGCTGAAGGTGCAAAGTGAAACAGTCATTGACCGTATTTGCCATGTGTGATGGTGTCTGCATATCGGCCCTTTTGCGCCAAACAAACCAGTTCAAAGTACTGTGTGTTAAAATATCATATGAATAAATCCTCTCAAGAACTAAACTCAATATCGTATCCTCATCATTCAACGCGTCTGACTTTTGCACCTCTTACCACAAGGCAGTGGATTACATGGGGAAATTACAAACAAGGAGAATTTAATCTGTTTTTCCTCTACATTGTCGTTATTCAGAATATTACAGACTATGAACAAAAACGGACAATGTAAGAAAATAAAAAAATGTGTATGACAGAAAGCTAGAGTATTTTTGCAATGGTGAGCACTAGCTGGTTTATGTACTAGCTCACACTCAAGAAACAGCATAAATGCTACTCATACACAGTTGGGGGGCAGGGGTCAGTCCTTGTGCCTGTAATGAGGTCACCAGTTGAAACTAACCCAGCCTCAGCACGTCTGCTCAGGAGCTACGGGCAAAGCAGGCGGCGGCTGCTCGGGCTCTGGGGCCGCAGGGGGCAGCGGAGGCGGCTGCTCGGGCTGCGCAGGAGCTATGGGCGACGAAGGCAACTGCTCAGACGCTGTAGCAGGAACCCAGGACTTTATGCTCAGCCCACTGCTGTTAACTCCGATGACTCACAACTGAGCAGCAATGCACATTTCGAATTCCATCATCAACATCAGGCAGATGACAAGACTGTTGTGGGTCTCATCAATAAAAACGGTGACTCAGCATACAAAGAGGAAGTGTGATGACTATCGGACTGCTGCAGAGCCAACAACCTGTCTCTGAATGTTGACCAAAGAGATGGTTGTTGACGTTAGAAGAACACAAAACACAGAGTGACCACTCTCTGCTGCACATCGATGGCTCATCTGTGGAGATCGTAGAGAGTACCAGATTCCTTGTTGTCCATCTGGCGGAGAATCTCACCAGGTCCTTCAACATCAGCTCCATAGTAAGGAAAGCACAGCAGCACCTCTACTCTCCACGGAAGCTCAGAAAAGCCCATCTCCCATTCTCACACTCTATTGGGGAACTGTTGAAAGCACCCTGAGCAGCTGCATCACGGTCTGCTTTGAGAACTGTGTCGCCTCAGATCACAAGTCCCTACAACAGATAGTGATGACAGGTGAGAAAATCATTGGGAGTATCGTGTTAGAGAAATATGTACTTTTTTTATCATCATTTTGCTAGACGCTTAGAAACAACACCCTGCCGCAGCTTGATCTTAATTGAGCAATAACACGTCTCAAGAACTGTCGCTTGAATATTTCCACCCCATATATGGTGACAAACAATGTTCAATGTCAGTTGCATATCCTGTTTGTGTACCTCAATAAAAGACACTGCGAGGGGAGTTACTCTTTCGAAGTTGGCTGAGTTCGACTGAGAGGCTGACACCTCGAGGTCAGGACCGGGCTTCCCTTTGTAAGGAAAAGTGGTAAAAATGTCCCAAGGTTCTTGGTTGATCATTTGAATGCAGACAATGTTAGGAATTTATGATCATGGGGGAAGCCAGGGAGAGAATGGGGGTTCCAGTTGGCACCACTATGGTGATAAGGATAAGATAAGGTGATAAGAATTGAATTACAATGATCATAAAAGTCTCCACCCTGTCCTGTCCCGTCCCTGTCTCAGGATCCTCACACTCCAGGGGGTCACTCTTTATATGTAAATTCACTCACAACACCTACACACAACACCTTGGTGGGGAGGGCCTTTTTGGGTATAAAGGGGGGTGAAGAACTGTCTTCAATTTGTATCTGAGCTGCCTTTCAGTACCCGGTGTGTCTCTACACTGTATTACATTGTATTATTTTTGCTGTTCAATAAACCATCATTTTGCTGAAACTGCGGAGACTCTGCAAGTGGATTCCCTACACCTTGCAGCAAGTAAAACGTCATCACAGCTGTCTGTGTTGTTCTGTGTTCAGAGACTGGTTTGTTTCCAGCGCATCTTCAGAAGAAGATAACCCTAACATATCTCTCCCCTCCATCACAGATATTCACACCACACACTGCATCCGCAAAGCCACCACCATTGTGGATGACCCCACCCACCCCTCACATTATCGTTTCACCCTCCTGCCTTCTGGAAATAGGTCCCGGAGCATTCGGGCCTTCACAGCCAGACTCAAACAGCTTTATCCCCCATGCCGTCAGACTACTGAACTCTCAGGGACTAATCTGATACCACACACACATACACTCATTAACACACTTTATTATTTAACTACTATTTTTTATCTTATTGTCGCCATGTTTACAGTTACTTTTATTTATTTTTATTGCTACCTCATTGGACAACCAAACTGCGCCTTCTCAGTACTGGGTTTACTGTGCTGTTTGTGCTCGTTGGTGTCAGTTGTCCTCTCTTTTTGCACTGTCCTGCAATGTTTGCACAGTTTTTGCTCATTATGCACCATACAGTATGTTGCTAGGTTGGTATGTGTTAGTCTTCTGTTAATTTAAGTAGCACCTTGGTCCGAGGGAAACAGTTTCTTTTGTAACTGTACTATACTCAACTGTGTAAAGTTAAAAATAACATTAAAGACCTACTTGACTTTTACTGAACAGGTGCTAAAGTGAAATTACTTGCTTCTGGGAAAGAACTCCAGCTGAAATTCTGTACAACAATTATGGGAGACATATGGGAAGGACGCGGTGTCAGACCTGCCCCAGTGGGACGAATGTGGTTTTCCTAGTAACAGCAGCTTCAGTCCCAATCAGATAAGCCAGATGCATCTGAAATTAGAGGAACGGGATCAGACTGGTTGCTCAGGGACTAATGTGGTAGAACTAAAACAGAGACAAATTGGACGGTGTTTCAATTGTGGGAAAATGAGACAAAGCAGGCAGAGGAGATGCGGGTGGCAAAGAAGCATGAGATAAGGAATGCAGAGAATGTGGATGAGGGTGAGACTCCTGTGAAAACTGTGTATTGAAAATTAGGGCCATAGTATTGTCATCCATCCTGTGAGGGTATGGAAATACACTGAGGGTAAATGGCCTAATGCAGGAAGTGTCTTAATCCTATAACATCCAGCTGATTCAGGCTGTGGGGGACAGTGTAGTACTGCACTCTTCTGGCTGGGACCTTGAATAAATGAATGAATGTTACATTTATACAGCCCTTTTCTAAGATACACAAAGAGCTTTACAGAAGCACTGGGGAGCCACTTCAACCCAAACGTGAGGCAGCAGGAGAGGGGGCCCAGGCAGAGAGAACAGCCAACAAGACGGGTGCTTCCACAGACAGGACGGGGGCCCCGGCAGACCAACGCTGACGACTCCTGGGACCAAGTCAACAGAGCAGCTGTCGTCATTGTGACTCACCCTCATACATCCATCCATTGTCTAAACCGCTTATGCTACTGGGTCGCGGGGGGTCCAGAGCCTATCCTGGCAGGATCTGTGCACGAGGCAGGGAACAACCCAGGACGGGGGGGCAGCTCATTGCAAGGCACATTCACACACCATTCACACACACATGCACTCCTACGGCCAATTTAGCAAGAGAGAACATGCAAACTCCCCACACATGTGACCCAGGCGGAGACTCGAACCTGAGTCCCAGTGGTGGGAGGTAACAGTGCTAATCACTGCACCACCAAGCAGCCCCACCCTCATACATGATTTCTGATTCTTGATTTTAATCCCCTTTTCTGTTTTTGGCAACATATAAAGTGCTGTGAATGTCACTGTCAGATTGTCATATCATCCTCCAGTTGTCCCTTGTCACCCTGGATGCACATTGAGTGTTTGCTAAATATTTTATCTTGTAGTGTTCCTGATTTTTTCCTGTGTTTTAATTTGCAATTCTCAAATTTCATGACTGGCATCCGTGGGGACGATTAATTAAACCTGTTAACTCTGCACTTCAATTTCAAACTGTTGGTAACATGTGTACATATTTTTGTCTGATCTTTTCACCACCAGGTGGCGATATAGCAACTCCAGAGTTATTGATGGCTAGAACAAAAAAAACACAGTAACACAGAGGTGTAGCTAAAAATTCTGGGCCCCTGACAGAATGTCACCTTGCGCCCTCTGTCGAATTTTACATTCTGTGAAAGAGATTTGTTGAGCCATCTTCCAATGTAATCCAATCCAGCTCTTTATTTGAAAAGCACTTTAAACAACCTTATGGACCAAAGTGCTGCACAAAGGAATAAATAAAAACATTCACACACTTAAAAACGAAGTAAAAGAAATTTAATAAAAACCAAAACATTCAATGTGAGTAAAAGGCCATTAATAAAAATTTAAAAAAATCTATTAATTAATAAAGAAAAGGCTAAGATTAAAATAAGATTTACTATTAAAATTAACATCTCACAATGTGTCAAAGGTGAAGGAGAAGAGATTAGAAGAGATTTAAAAACGGACAGAGGGGATTCCTCTCTAATGTGAAAAGGCAAGTCATTCCACATTTTAGGAGCTGCGACTGCAAAGGCTCGATCCCCTCTAAGCTCACGCTGAGTCTTAGGAACCGTCAGGAACAGCTGATCAGCTGACCTGAGAGAGCGGGTGGGGGTGTAAGGGTGAAGCAGCTCACAGAGGTCAGATGGAGCAAGACCACTGAGGGCTTTAAAAGCAAATAACAGAATTTTAAAATGAATCCTAAAATGTACGGGCAGCCAGTGGAGTGAGGCTAAAATGGGGGAGACATGCTCATATTTCCATGTGCGGCAGCATTTTGAACCTTCTGGAGGTGAACAATAGTGGAGCCTCTAACCCCAACATAGAGGGCGTTACAGTGGTCCAAACTAGTAGTGACAAAAGAGTGGATTACTGTCTCAAAGTGCTGCCTAGAAAGAATTGGCTTTATTTTGGCCAACTGCCTCAATTGTAAAAAGCTTGACTTGACAACTAACCTTATCTGAGTGTCAAACTTAAGGTTGGTGTCGACTTTAACCCCTAGGTGTGTGATGACTGGTTTACAATATTGTTCCAAGGAACCTAAAATTACAGTGGAGGTCAGAGGAGTGGAGTTACCAAAAACCAACACTTCTGTCCATTACCTCCCCACTTCCTTGTTAGTTACAATATTTGTTCTGCATTACTGTACTGCTTTGGAGCCTTTTGATATTAAGGTGAATAACACAGGTGAAAAATTAAGGTGAAAAAAGAGACAGATGCATTGACAGCAGTCGTGGCCACACTTTGGACTGGGAGTGTAAGAGCAAAGGAAACTGAATCCACTATGTTCTGTCCTGTAAATTTTTATTAAACACCACATGACACACATACGAGTCCTGTTTTAACTTTCAGGGCTGATGGTCTGCAGCCTGGCTTGTGTTCTACAGTGCAGCGCAGGTGCAGTCACTGTGCTGAGCCCGGCGTTATATTAATGACGCAGCCTTTCACACTGACCAGTGAGAAATAACCTTGAAAATGACTGTGCTCTTTGTGGTTCTCCTTTTTTCTTACCACCAAGCAAGAGACTAAACATATTTTCTACTTATCAGTTATCAGAAATCAGAAATGTCATGCAGTAATCAGAGGTTAGACAGCAAGAATGACTTTTGTATTTTTATCTTTTGTCAATCTTTTATCCAGCGACTACTAATTCTCATCGGGGTCTGGAGAGGGTGGGACCTGTCCCAGGAAGCACAGAGCACAGGCCTGCATGGGATGCCATTCCACACAAGCAAAAACAATTAAGATGGTCAGATTTGCCTCACTGTGTGATTTTGACTGAAAGATGAACTAAGCACAGTCTTGTGTGTATAAAAATGCGTAGATTCATTTAACTTTAACAATGAGATTCAGCAACATGACCTTATAGTGTTAATGATCGGTATCTTACTGGTATTAACTGAATTATGCAAAATTCTACATTATTCTATATTATTGCACCCAAATTGTTCATACTGACTAAATGTAATTACTGACATCCTGGACATACTGCTTTTTAGGTTTGAATTTAAAATGTTAGTAGACAAATTCATGCTGTCAATAACATCTCACTTGCTCACCCACTTTTAGATAAAAATACCCTTTGTGGTTTTTCTAGTGAAGCAGTGGGCCTGAGCTGAGGACCTGATGGTTGTGTGGTTTTCGCTCACTGAGAAGAGAGACACAAACACCCTGCTCTCAGTCGGTCAGTCTTCCTGTAAAATGCAGAGGTGAGACTGCTAGTGGAAAATTACTGACTGCAGCGTCAACAACACATATAAACAGCAGCACAAACAAAATGTTCCACAAATGCAGGACATCTGTATGCTTACAGCACACATCAGACACGCTGACCCTCAGCACTGAGCTCCTCCAGGCTCTGTGCTCTCCCTCTTCTCTTCAATTTCTACACAAATCACTGCTGCTCCAGTGAAGATCCTGAATTTTGCAGGTGATACTACTGTGTTTGCCATCATAACTGAAGGTGATGAGTCTGCCTACAGACTGGAAGTCGTACAGCTGACCATCCAGTTCTGAACTCACATTATCCCAAATGTCCACATGCTTAGACTCCTCTCATCATCAGGGAGGAGCGTCCCTTGGCACTGTAGAGTAGATGGATGAGAGCAGGCTGATAACAAGGCTGTCATCAATTTTATGTGACACCTCTCACCCCCCCAGCAGACTATGGAGGCCCGTAAGGGCAGCTCCTTCAGTAAGAGACTCAGACACCCGGCGTGTGACAGAACGGTACCGCAGGTCATTGGGCCCCACAGCAGTCAGGCTTTATAATCTGCACTCTGCTCATTGAACTTTTCCCCTGTTCACTGTCTTCTGATACAGTTTCTATCTGCTGCTGATCTGCAATATTGTTCCTCCTTATTCACTGATGTGCAGTGTTGCATTGAGCCAGTGCATTATGCCCTGTGTGGCAGCTTCCTTTGGGAGGCTAATATCTGGCACATGAGCAATAATGTTACATGCAATAGGATTGTGTATAAGTTAAGGATTGTGTATAAGTTAATTTTAATATTCCTATAATATTCCTCTGTATGTAATATATTCTTATTTTTTGTTTCTATTATTACCCTATATTTATATATACATCCATTTATTTTACATTCATAATGATGTTGTTTGTTGTTTTGTGCCCCACTGCTCTTGTAACAAGCCTCAGTCTTGACTCTCCCTTTTAAGGTCTTGGCCTTAAATCACACTCGATATAGGTGGTGTCGTCCCCATCACCCTGACCAGGATACATGCTGTAAGATTAATGGATGGTGTTTATCTGTGTGATGAAAAAGAATGTGAATAAAACAAAAATGTACCATTATAAATGGGAGCCCTAGGATGTGTGGTGGTTAGAGATGTGGACTGATGAGAATTTTGCTTTTCTAAAGTTCTGTTGTGAAAACTGTACATTCCGTTCCATGTACAGTAGTGATATGTAGCAATCATGTGCTCCAGTCAAATGTCCAGCTGCATGAATAATAATGGTGGCTTGTTTGGATAAAATAACTTAGGCTGAATACTTGAAAGCGTGACCTGGGTGAGGTAGAGAGGAAACAGGGTCTTACAAGAAGCAGATATTGTTCTGTCTGTGTGGTTTTTACTCTTTGCAAAGTGAGTCCAGCACAGTGCAGTCAGTGGGTCAGTCTTCCTGAGCTGCATCTAACCAGTGGAAACATCTGCAGCACTGCAGAGAAGCACTCAGCAGACAAACAAACCCAAACAGCTTACAGCTGTATGTCACTTTTGGACAGAGGTGGACAAAGTACACAACTTCACTACTTGAGTTAAGTATAGATACTCCTCGTCAAATAATACTCAAAGTTTTTCAGTTAATTTTTTACTTCAGTTAAAGTACTGGAGTATTTGCATCTAAAAATACTTAAGTATTCAAAAGTACATTATGTTTTAAATGCAAGACATTTTTCAGAACCTAATGACTCCTGAACACCCCACTGAATACACTGACTGGCTTGTACATCTTGTAGAATAAAAAGCTTGTGGAATATGATACAATGACTATAGAAACACAACTGACATAACAAAAGTACAGCCATTGTCATTTTCATCTTATTTAACACCCCCCACCCCACTCACACAAAAGAGCATGGTAGTGTTCTTACAGAGCCGTAGCAGTGTGTGTGTGTGCATGTGTGCATGTGTGTTTGTGTGTGTGTGTGTCTATGTGTGTGTGTGTTTGTGTGTCTGTGTATGTTTGTGTGTGTGTCTATGTGTGTGTATGTTTGTGAGCCAAGTAACAAGACAGGGAGCAAGAAACAAAACTCCTCTTTCTTAATTATCCACATCGTTATTAACGACACAGGTATATATACAGGTACATATACAGGTACATGTATATACTCAAAAATACATCCAGAACACACAATTAAATGAAAAACGTAATTTAAGAACACTTGAAATTTTCATTCAGTTTCTTTCATCTGTTTAATATAATCGATCAGTCCCTGTGCGTTTGCCCCAAACCATTCAGCATGGTACACAAGGGAGACAAGTAAGCATGTGTGACATCAAAGAACTGATTGCAGCAACTCAGCCTTTCCACAACATTAAAGCCGCTTATTCCCCCCCATGCCATGAAGAAATAATCTCTGTGGCTCCCCTCTCCCCCTCCCTCAGCCCCCAGTCTGGCTTGAACATTTGCACTTCCAGTAAAAATGCGCCCCAAACACACTGACACCAAACTCAGCACCGGTACTCCGTAAAATCCCGTGATTCAGTCTCAGAAGCACTGGCTCCCCTGCCCTCCTCTGAACATTATTAAAGCTACACCCTGAACACTCTGTGTGACTGACATGAATGAGAAGCATCTTTATTCATAATCTCTGTAGCGGAGGTCAGAATACAGAGTGTCATTATTCCCGTCTTTCTTCTGTCTCCTGGGTTTTGGCTTCTTAAGGTTCAGGGCAGCGTAATTCAGTGTGTCCTCGTCATGGCACTGTGGAGACAAAGATGGCAGAATTGGATGGATCAAATCGGTTTGCTATTACCTATTTTCACAAATAGCACTTAAAATGCTGATCCCAGGATGGAAATCAGTCTGAGGTTCATTTGTTTTACTGACGATTTGTAATTTGAAATATTTATTACATACTTGCTTGCGTGACCATTCCACTTTTGATATATCACTGTTCTTTTCATCTGTTTAAAATATATAACACATCAATATATTATTTAATTTTGCACGGTATCATACCGTGGTCAGATAACATTCCGAATTTTCAAGCAATCAACATCCTTTTTGTCTCAAAAATGAAAGTAAAAATGACTTCTGTCAATTTAAGTGTGCATGTTTGGATACGTGTCATTTGTTCTCATATATCATATATAATAAAATTGCTATAAAGGAGATCTTGGTAATAAAAGTTATTGATATGCAACTTATTGCAACATGTATATTTCAATAGATTTTGCAAAATATGAAAGATATAATACAAAAATGTAAATCTTACAGTACAAAAAGGTTTATATAAATAAGGTGAGATTTAATAATGGATTTTAAAACTGTATTACCTGCAAGAGTGGTTTTAATATGAAAATGTTATCTATCATAAAACAATTTTATATTTCTATAATTTGTTAAAATCTACATTTTGTCCTTCTGAGTGCATAAAGCCGGGCAGCGTACCTGCACAGTGTGTACAGGTCAGTTTACATCTTATACAAATGAGAGCAACGTTCAGAATAATGCTGCAAGATAAAACTATCAGCAAGCCAGAGTGAAGAGGATCCAGCAGCTTCTGAAAGCCTGTAACAAAGAGATAGATTTCAGCATAATGATATAGAGACACATTTCCCATTTGCTTACATTACATTAGTTAAAGATCAAATCGATAACACATTACAGCAGTTGTTTTGTAAATAGTCCATTTTTAACATGAACTTCTAGTATTTTGCATTTTAACAATTTATATTAATATTTGAAATAATTATTAAATTAGGGTTAGGGTCGAGTTTGGGACCCGGATAAAGGGGATTTAACCCAGAGGCTGCAAGATAGTATTTATCACTTTAGTCCTAATCAGGATAGAAGTCCAATCTGGAAAGTTTATAAAGAAGTTAGCAAATCAGACAGTCATGAAGTAATCAAGACAACATTTATTAAACATATTACAATATATAATTATTGACATGTGGCCACATACTTGTAAATACATTTGGACAAATACAATATTAAACAATCACATTCCTCAGCTGAGAGTGCACAAAGTTCTGCGGAAAGTATCTGACTACAGATGGACTTTCACGCAGTTCTCTGTGGGAGCTCTGATTACAGAGTAACTCCCCGAATCCTTCTGAGGCCCTTCCTTAAGTATCCAAACCAGGTGATGGCATGTCTCTGAAGACTGACCAATTTCGGTCAACGGTTAATTTTAGGGGCATTGTTGGCCTTGGTTCTCAAGTCCTCAGCCAATCAGATCACTTTAGGGGGTGGTCGTAATTCCCTTGTTCTGCCATGTGAGAGGCTCTCTCAGTTTGGTGGGTTTAGCCGAAGTTTCTATAGTTCTCTTAGGGAAAACTATACTGCCTTAAATCTGAGTGTATAACACTCGCCGTCTCATGCCTATTCAAACGAGACCAAACATGCGTGTATTTGTCCCTAACATCTATGTGTGGTGAGTTATCCTATTTCTAGTGGAAAAGGTGTCTGTGTCTGGGGACTGACAGCTGTTGTTGCTGTGGTTTGACTGTGGAACTCCGGCCACTCCAGGGGGTGAAAGGTCTTGCTTTTTCTGTATTGCTCCAGTTATTCTCAGGAGCCGGCAGGGCTTTGCCTTCCTTAAAAGGGATGGTTTGATGCGTGGAGTCCAATCTTGCCTGGGCCAGTGGATCCTTTTCTTGGAGCTCTGAGATGGACTGATGCAGGCTGATCAGAGTTGGGGCCTGCAGGACCTATAAGTTTTATGTCCTTACATCAATCTCTAGTTGTGATAGCAGTTGTTTCTGGCCACAACCGGGATTCGAACCCCGGTCTCCCGTGTGAAAGGCGGCGATCTTACCACTACACTATCCAGCAACTATATAATACAATATATAAAAAATATAATATAAATATAATATAAATATATAAAATATATAAAATATATTTTTGGCCACAACCGGGATTCGAACCCCGGTCTCCCATGTGAAAGGCGGCGATCTTACCACTACACTATCCAGCAACTATATAATATAAGGGAGATTTACGGGAAAATACTAATACGGGAGGACGGCGGGAAAGAGAAGTAAAATACGGTAGTTTCCCGGCCAAAACGGGAGACTTGACAGCCTGAGATGGCTGTCTCTGGCCACGCCCCCTACAGTCGGTCCGGCCCCTGGCTTTTCCAGCGTGTTCGCGAAAACGACTTCATTATTTATCTGATTGATTTATCGACAGACCATCATACTTTTTAGACGTTATAATAACAACACTCTATTGATCCCCCTCTTACTGTCCATGATACACAATGACGAGACACATGTTCACTAATGACGAGAACTATTCTATTTTTCATGCCGGGTCCTTCAAATCTTACATTTACAAATCTTGTTCTTGTTCTCTGCTCGTTCCCGTAGATATATATTATTATACGGAGATTTACGGAGTCTTCAAAGACGGTCCAGCTCAAGGATCACTGTTGCTGTGGTGTAGATCAGCTGATCTGTAGTAGTCTTCTACGTACATCTTCTAGTAGACCTTCTGAGGGTACTTCACGCATTCTTGGTCGGAGGGTCCAGGTTTCCAGCTTAGCTTATTTCTTATTTCTCAGGTCAGCTGCTCTTGTATTCAGCCTACTAATATATATGGGGCTTGGTACCCAATCTCGGAATGTGGGGATGATGATATCTCCCCCCTGACCTGTCGTCCTGGCTCCCCCTTGTCGTAGCAATCGTGTTGTACCTCATCAATCTCTAGTTGTGATAGCAGTTGTTTCTGGCCACAACCGGGATTCGAACCCCGGTCTCCCGTGTGAAAGGCGGCGATCTTACCACTACACTATCCAGCAACTATATAATACAATATATAAAAAATATAATATAAATATAATATAAATATATAAAATATATAAAATATATTTTTGGCCACAACCGGGATTCGAACCCCGGTCTCCCGTGTGAAAGGCGGCGATCTTACCACTACACTATCCAGCAATATATAATATAAGGGAGATTTACGGGAAAATACTAATACGGGAGGATTACTGTCCATGATACACAATGACGAGACACATGTTCACTAATGACGAGAACTATTCTATTTTTCATGCCGGGTCCTTCAAATCTTACATTTACAAATCTTGTTCTTGTTCTCTGCTCGTTCCCGTAGATATATATTATTATACGGAGATTTACGGAGTCTTCAAAGACGGTCCAGCTCAAGGATCACTGTTGCTGTGGTGTAGATCAGCTGATCTGTAGTAGTCTTCTACGTACATCTTCTAGTAGACCTTCTGAGGGTACTTCACGCATTCTTGGTCGGAGGGTCCAGGTTTCCAGCTTAGCTTATTTCTTATTTCTCAGGTCAGCTGCTCTTGTATTCAGCCTACTAATATATATGGGGCTTGGTACCCAATCTCGGAATGTGGGGATGATGATATCTCCCCCCTGACCTGTCGTCCTGGCTCCCCCTTGTCGTAGCAATCGTGTTGTACCTCATCAATGTAGGGAGCCGCCCACTGGCCCAATGGCGGAATCCAATGGCGCAGCCGAAGGCTGTGAATGCGTGTTGGTCCTTCCAAGCGCTCCTGGGAATTACTTACCCTTTTTAATATACAAGATATTCTTTTAGACACACATCTGACTCCATTTTATTAATGACCTTATTTCAGTATATTGTAGTCATGACGTTTATGTTGTTCGGATTACTTCGGGACTCTCCTTTAGATTACCAACTCTAGTTTACCCCTGACGAAGGAGTCCGCCAGATTCGCCTCGGCCGACAGGGCGATCCGTGGGCTTGTTCCACAGGGTTTGTCTTAGATGCACGGAAATCGGCACCATTTAAGACAATGTCAGCCTCTGATTATTCGGGTCCCTCGACCTATATAATTTCCCAAAGGCCCAGTGTCTGCCAATTACTGAGCATGTGGGTGCCTCGGAGATTAAGCCGATGTTTACCCGAACCACACGTACATCCACCTCAGAGGCTCAGCCGGGGGCAGCCCATATCATAACATGTGTCAACCTCAGCGGCTGTGACGGCGCACCTTTTGTTGCGGTAGTTTGTACGAGGTTTTACTTTGGGCTCGTCTCAGGGACTCCGCCGATGCCGCCCATTGTCTTACCATGTGAGCGTCTCAGGGACTATGCCCGGTGCCTAGGAACATAGTGTGTACGCCCCTCAGAGGGCAGACCGGTACCTTTCATCAGCATGTGTTGACCTCAGAGGTTAAGTCGGCCCGTAACTGAGCGTGTGCGAACTCCAGAGGTGCGGTTTTGGTATCCACCTAACTTAACTTGGGCAGTCGAGTTTGGGACCCGGATAAAGGGGATTTAACCCAGAGGCTGCAAGATAGTATTTATCACTTTAGTCCTAATCAGGATAGAAGTCCAATCTGGAAAGTTTATAAAGAAGTTAGCAAATCAGACAGTCATGAAGTAATCAAGACAACATTTATTAAACATATTACAATATATAATTATTGACATGTGGCCACATACTTGTAAATACATTTGGACAAATACAATATTAAACAATCACATTCCTCAGCTGAGAGTGCACAAAGTTCTGCGGAAAGTATCTGACTACAGATGGACTTTCACGCAGTTCTCTGTGGGAGCTCTGATTACAGAGTAACTCCCCGAATCCTTCTGAGGCCCTTCCTTAAGTATCCAAACCAGGTGATGGCATGTCTCTGAAGACTGACCAATTTCGGTCAACGGTTAATTTTAGGGGCATTGTTGGCCTTGGTTCTCAAGTCCTCAGCCAATCAGATCACTTTAGGGGGTGGTCGTAATTCCCTTGTTCTGCCATGTGAGAGGCTCTCTCAGTTTGGTGGGTTTAGCCGAAGTTTCTATAGTTCTCTTAGGGAAAACTATACTGCCTTAAATCTGAGTGTATAACACTCGCCGTCTCATGCCTATTCAAACGAGACCAAACATGCGTGTATTTGTCCCTAACATCTATGTGTGGTGAGTTATCCTATTTCTAGTGGAAAAGGTGTCTGTGTCTGGGGACTGACAGCTGTTGTTGCTGTGGTTTGACTGTGGAACTCCGGCCACTCCAGGGGGTGAAAGGTCTTGCTTTTTCTGTATTGCTCCAGTTATTCTCAGGAGCCGGCAGGGCTTTGCCTTCCTTAAAAGGGATGGTTTGATGCGTGGAGTCCAATCTTGCCTGGGCCAGTGGATCCTTTTCTTGGAGCTCTGAGATGGACTGATGCAGGCTGATCAGAGTTGGGGCCTGCAGGACCTATAAGTTTTATGTCCTTACATCAATCTCTAGTTGTGATAGCAGTTGTCTGCCAATTACTGAGCATGTGGGTGCCTCGGAGATTAAGCCGATGTTTACCCGAACCACACGTACATCCACCTCAGAGGCTCAGCCGGGGGCAGCCCATATCATAACATGTGTCAACCTCAGCGGCTGTGACGGCGCACCTTTTGTTGCGGTAGTTTGTACGAGGTTTTACTTTGGGCTCGTCTCAGGGACTCCGCCGATGCCGCCCATTGTCTTACCATGTGAGCGTCTCAGGGACTATGCCCGGTGCCTAGGAACATAGTGTGTACGCCCCTCAGAGGGCAGACCGGTACCTTTCATCAGCATGTGTTGACCTCAGAGGTTAAGTCGGCCCGTAACTGAGCGTGTGCGAACTCCAGAGGTGCGGTTTTGGTATCCACCTAACTTAACTTGGGCAGTCGAGTTTGGGACCCGGATAAAGGGGATTTAACCCAGAGGCTGCAAGATAGTATTTATCACTTTAGTCCTAATCAGGATAGAAGTCCAATCTGGAAAGTTTATAAAGAAGTTAGCAAATCAGACAGTCATGAAGTAATCAAGACAACATTTATTAAACATATTACAATATATAATTATTGACATGTGGCCACATACTTGTAAATACATTTGGACAAATACAATATTAAACAATCACATTCCTCAGCTGAGAGTGCACAAAGTTCTGCGGAAAGTATCTGACTACAGATGGACTTTCACGCAGTTCTCTGTGGGAGCTCTGATTACAGAGTAACTCCCCGAATCCTTCTGAGGCCCTTCCTTAAGTATCCAAACCAGGTGATGGCATGTCTCTGAAGACTGACCAATTTCGGTCAACGGTTAATTTTAGGGGCATTGTTGGCCTTGGTTCTCAAGTCCTCAGCCAATCAGATCACTTTAGGGGGTGGTCGTAATTCCCTTGTTCTGCCATGTGAGAGGCTCTCTCAGTTTGGTGGGTTTAGCCGAAGTTTCTATAGTTCTCTTAGGGAAAACTATACTGCCTTAAATCTGAGTGTATAACACTCGCCGTCTCATGCCTATTCAAACGAGACCAAACATGCGTGTATTTGTCCCTAACATCTATGTGTGGTGAGTTATCCTATTTCTAGTGGAAAAGGTGTCTGTGTCTGGGGACTGACAGCTGTTGTTGCTGTGGTTTGACTGTGGAACTCCGGCCACTCCAGGGGGTGAAAGGTCTTGCTTTTTCTGTATTGCTCCAGTTATTCTCAGGAGCCGGCAGGGCTTTGCCTTCCTTAAAAGGGATGGTTTGATGCGTGGAGTCCAATCTTGCCTGGGCCAGTGGATCCTTTTCTTGGAGCTCTGAGATGGACTGATGCAGGCTGATCAGAGTTGGGGCCTGCAGGACCTATAAGTTTTATGTCCTTACATCAATCTCTAGTTGTGATAGCAGTTGTTTCTGGCCACAACCGGGATTCGAACCCCGGTCTCCCGTGTGAAAGGCGGCGATCTTACCACTACACTATCCAGCAACTATATAATACAATATATAAAAAATATAATATAAATATAATATAAATATATAAAATATATAAAATATATTTTTGGCCACAACCGGGATTCGAACCCCGGTCTCCCGTGTGAAAGGCGGCGATCTTACCACTACACTATCCAGCAACTATATAATATAAGGGAGATTTACGGGAAAATACTAATACGGGAGGACGGCGGGAAAGAGAAGTAAAATACGGTAGTTTCCCGGCCAAAACGGGAGACTTGACAGCCTGAGATGGCTTTTCCAGCGAAAACGACTTCATTATTTATCTGATTGATTTATCGACAGACCATCATACTTTTTAGACGTTATAATAACACCACTCTATTGATCCCCCTCTTACTGTCCATGATACACAATGACGAGACACATGTTCACTAATGACGAGAACTATTCTATTTTTCATGCCGGGTCCTTCAAATCTTACATTTACAAATCTTGTTCTTGTTCTCTGCTCGTTCCCGTAGATATATATTATTATACGGAGATTTACGGAGTCTTCAAAGACGGTCCAGCTCAAGGATCACTGTTGCTGTGGTGTAGATCAGCTGATCTGTAGTAGTCTTCTACGTACATCTTCTAGTAGACCTTCTGAGGGTACTTCACGCATTCTTGGTCGGAGGGTCCAGGTTTCCAGCTTAGCTTATTTCTTATTTCTCAGGTCAGCTGCTCTTGTATTCAGCCTACTAATATATATGGGGCTTGGTACCCAATCTCGGAATGTGGGGATGATGATATCTCCCCCCTGACCTGTCGTCCTGGCTCCCCCTTGTCGTAGCAATCGTGTTGTACCTCATCAATCTCTAGTTGTGATAGCAGTTGTTTCTGGCCACAACCGGGATTCGAACCCCGGTCTCCCGTGTGAAAGGCGGCGATCTTACCACTACACTATCCAGCAACTATATAATACAATATATAAAAAATATAATATAAATATAATATAAATATATAAAATATATAAAATATATTTTTGGCCACAACCGGGATTCGAACCCCGGTCTCCCGTGTGAAAGGCGGCGATCTTACCACTACACTATCCAGCAACTATATAATATAAGGGAGATTTACGGGAAAATACTAATACGGGAGGACGGCGGGAAAGAGAAGTAAAATACGGTAGTTTCCCGGCCAAAACGGGAGACTTGACAGCCTGAGATGGCTTTTCCAGCGAAAACGACTTCATTATTTATCTGATTGATTTATCGACAGACCATCATACTTTTTAGACGTTATAATAACAACACTCTATTGATCCCCCTCTTACTGTCCATGATACACAATGACGAGACACATGTTCACTAATGACGAGAACTATTCTATTTTTCATGCCGGGTCCTTCAAATCTTACATTTACAAATCTTGTTCTTGTTCTCTGCTCGTTCCCGTAGATATATATTATTATACGGAGATTTACGGAGTCTTCAAAGACGGTCCAGCTCAAGGATCACTGTTGCTGTGGTGTAGATCAGCTGATCTGTAGTAGTCTTCTACGTACATCTTCTAGTAGACCTTCTGAGGGTACTTCACGCATTCTTGGTCGGAGGGTCCAGGTTTCCAGCTTAGCTTATTTCTTATTTCTCAGGTCAGCTGCTCTTGTATTCAGCCTACTAATATATATGGGGCTTGGTACCCAATCTCGGAATGTGGGGATGATGATATCTCCCCCCTGACCTGTCGTCCTGGCTCCCCCTTGTCGTAGCAATCGTGTTGTACCTCATCAATGTAGGGAGCCGCCCACTGGCCCAATGGCGGAATCCAATGGCGCAGCCGAAGGCTGTGAATGCGTGTTGGTCCTTCCAAGCGCTCCTGGGAATTACTTACCCTTTTTAATATACAAGATATTCTTTTAGACACACATCTGACTCCATTTTATTAATGACCTTATTTCAGTATATTGTAGTCATGACGTTTATGTTGTTCGGATTACTTCGGGACTCTCCTTTAGATTACCAACTCTAGTTTACCCCTGACGAAGGAGTCCGCCAGATTCGCCTCGGCCGACAGGGCGATCCGTGGGCTTGTTCCACAGGGTTTGTCTTAGATGCACGGAAATCGGCACCATTTAAGACAATGTCAGCCTCTGATTATTCGGGTCCCTCGACCTATATAATTTCCCAAAGGCCCAGTGTCTGCCAATTACTGAGCATGTGGGTGCCTCGGAGATTAAGCCGATGTTTACCCGAACCACACGTACATCCACCTCAGAGGCTCAGCCGGGGGCAGCCCATATCATAACATGTGTCAACCTCAGCGGCTGTGACGGCGCACCTTTTGTTGCGGTAGTTTGTACGAGGTTTTACTTTGGGCTCGTCTCAGGGACTCCGCCGATGCCGCCCATTGTCTTACCATGTGAGCGTCTCAGGGACTATGCCCGGTGCCTAGGAACATAGTGTGTACGCCCCTCAGAGGGCAGACCGGTACCTTTCATCAGCATGTGTTGACCTCAGAGGTTAAGTCGGCCCGTAACTGAGCGTGTGCGAACTCCAGAGGTGCGGTTTTGGTATCCACCTAACTTAACTTGGGCAGTCGAGTTTGGGACCCGGATAAAGGGGATTTAACCCAGAGGCTGCAAGATAGTATTTATCACTTTAGTCCTAATCAGGATAGAAGTCCAATCTGGAAAGTTTATAAAGAAGTTAGCAAATCAGACAGTCATGAAGTAATCAAGACAACATTTATTAAACATATTACAATATATAATTATTGACATGTGGCCACATACTTGTAAATACATTTGGACAAATACAATATTAAACAATCACATTCCTCAGCTGAGAGTGCACAAAGTTCTGCGGAAAGTATCTGACTACAGATGGACTTTCACGCAGTTCTCTGTGGGAGCTCTGATTACAGAGTAACTCCCCGAATCCTTCTGAGGCCCTTCCTTAAGTATCCAAACCAGGTGATGGCATGTCTCTGAAGACTGACCAATTTCGGTCAACGGTTAATTTTAGGGGCATTGTTGGCCTTGGTTCTCAAGTCCTCAGCCAATCAGATCACTTTAGGGGGTGGTCGTAATTCCCTTGTTCTGCCATGTGAGAGGCTCTCTCAGTTTGGTGGGTTTAGCCGAAGTTTCTATAGTTCTCTTAGGGAAAACTATACTGCCTTAAATCTGAGTGTATAACACTCGCCGTCTCATGCCTATTCAAACGAGACCAAACATGCGTGTATTTGTCCCTAACATCTATGTGTGGTGAGTTATCCTATTTCTAGTGGAAAAGGTGTCTGTGTCTGGGGACTGACAGCTGTTGTTGCTGTGGTTTGACTGTGGAACTCCGGCCACTCCAGGGGGTGAAAGGTCTTGCTTTTTCTGTATTGCTCCAGTTATTCTCAGGAGCCGGAAGGGCTTTGCCTTCCTTAAAAGGGATGGTTTGATGCGTGGAGTCCAATCTTGCCTGGGCCAGTGGATCCTTTTCTTGGAGCTCTGAGATGGACTGATGCAGGCTGATCAGAGTTGGGGCCTGCAGGACCTATAAGTTTTATGTCCTTACATCAATCTCTAGTTGTGATAGCAGTTGTTTCTGGCCACAACCGGGATTCGAACCCCGGTCTCAAGGATCACTGTTGCTGTGGTGTAGATCAGCTGATCTGTAGTAGTCTTCTACGTACATCTTCTAGTAGACCTTCTGAGGGTACTTCACGCATTCTTGGTCGGAGGGTCCAGGTTTCCAGCTTAGCTTATTTCTTATTTCTCAGGTCAGCTGCTCTTGTATTCAGCCTACTAATATATATGGGGCTTGGTACCCAATCTCGGAATGTGGGGATGATGATATCTCCCCCCTGACCTGTCGTCCTGGCTCCCCCTTGTCGTAGCAATCGTGTTGTACCTCATCAATCTCTAGTTGTGATAGCAGTTGTTTCTGGCCACAACCGGGATTCGAACCCCGGTCTCCCGTGTGAAAGGCGGCGATCTTACCACTACACTATCCAGCAACTATATAATACAATATATAAAAAATATAATATAATATAAATATATAAAATATATAAAATATATTTTTGGCCACAACCGGGATTCGAACCCCGGTCTCCCGTGTGAAAGGCGGCGATCTTACCACTACACTATCCAGCAACTATATAATATAAGGGAGATTTACGGGAAAATACTAATACGGGAGGACGGCGGGAAAGAGAAGTGAAATACGGTAGTTTCCCGGCCAAAACGGGAGACTTGACAGCCTGAGATGGCTGTCTCTGGCCACGCCCCCTACAGTCGGTCCGGCCCCTGGCTTTTCCAGCGTGTTCGCGAAAACGACTTCATTATTTATCTGATTGATTTATCGACAGACCATCATACTTTTTAGACGTTATAATAACAACACTCTATTGATCCCCCTCTTACTGTCCATGATACACAATGACGAGACACATGTTCACTAATGACGAGAACTATTCTATTTTTCATGCCGGGTCCTTCAAATCTTACATTTACAAATCTTGTTCTTGTTCTCTGCTCGTTCCCGTAGATATATATTATTATACGGAGATTTACGGAGTCTTCAAAGACGGTCCAGCTCAAGGATCACTGTTGCTGTGGTGTAGATCAGCTGATCTGTAGTAGTCTTCTACGTACATCTTCTAGTAGACCTTCTGAGGGTACTTCACGCATTCTTGGTCGGAGGGTCCAGGTTTCCAGCTTAGCTTATTTCTTATTTCTCAGGTCAGCTGCTCTTGTATTCAGCCTACTAATATATATGGGGCTTGGTACCCAATCTCGGAATGTGGGGATGATGATATCTCCCCCCTGACCTGTCGTCCTGGCTCCCCCTTGTCGTAGCAATCGTGTTGTACCTCATCAATCTCTAGTTGTGATAGCAGTTGTTTCTGGCCACAACCGGGATTCGAACCCCGGTCTCCCGTGTGAAAGGCGGCGATCTTACCACTACACTATCCAGCAACTATATAATACAATATATAAAAAATATAATATAAATATAATATAAATATATAAAATATATAAAATATATTTTTGGCCACAACCGGGATTCAAACCCCGGTCTCCCGTGTGAAAGGCGGCGATCTTACCACTACACTATCCAGCAACTATATAATATAAGGGAGATTTATGGGAAAATACTAATACGGGAGGACGGCGCGAAAGAGAAGTAAAATACGGTAGTTTCCCGGCCAAAACGGGAGACTTGACAGCCTGAGATGGCTTTTCCAGCGAAAACGACTTCATTATTTATCTGATTGATTTATCGACAGACCATCATACTTTTTAGACGTTATAATAACAACACTCTATTGATCCCCCTCTTACTGTCCATGATACACAATGACGAGACACATGTTCACTAATGACGAGAACTATTCTATTTTTCATGCCGGGTCCTTCAAATCTTACATTTACAAATCTTGTTCTTGTTCTCTGCTCGTTCCCGTAGATATATATTATTATACGGAGATTTACGGAGTCTTCAAAGACGGTCCAGCTCAAGGATCACTGTTGCTGTGGTGTAGATCAGCTGATCTGTAGTAGTCTTCTACGTACATCTTCTAGTAGACCTTCTGAGGGTACTTCACGCATTCTTGGTCGGAGGGTCCAGGTTTCCAGCTTAGCTTATTTCTTATTTCTCAGGTCAGCTGCTCTTGTATTCAGCCTACTAATATATATGGGGCTTGGTACCCAATCTCGGAATGTGGGGATGATGATATCTCCCCCCTGACCTGTCGTCCTGGCTCCCCCTTGTCGTAGCAATCGTGTTGTACCTCATCAATCTCTAGTTGTGATAGCAGTTGTTTCTGGCCACAACCGGGATTCGAACCCCGGTCTCCCGTGTGAAAGGCGGCGATCTTACCACTACACTATCCAGCAACTATATAATACAATATATAAAAAATATAATATAAATATAATATAAATATATAAAATATATAAAATATATTTTTGGCCACAACCGGGATTCGAACCCCGGTCTCCCGTGTGAAAGGCGGCGATCTTACCACTACACTATCCAGCAACTATATAATATAAGGGAGATTTACGGGAAAATACTAATACGGGAGGACGGCGCGAAAGAGAAGTAAAATACGGTAGTTTCCCGGCCAAAACGGGAGACTTGACAGCCTGAGATGGCTTTTCCAGCGAAAACGACTTCATTATTTATCTGATTGATTTATCGACAGACCATCATACTTTTTAGACGTTATAATAACAACACTCTATTGATCCCCCTCTTACTGTCCATGATACACAATGACGAGACACATGTTCACTAATGACGAGAACTATTCTATTTTTCATGCCGGGTCCTTCAAATCTTACATTTACAAATCTTGTTCTTGTTCTCTGCTCGTTCCCGTAGATATATATTATTATACGGAGATTTACGGAGTCTTCAAAGACGGTCCAGCTCAAGGATCACTGTTGCTGTGGTGTAGATCAGCTGATCTGTAGTAGTCTTCTACGTACATCTTCTAGTAGACCTTCTGAGGGTACTTCACGCATTCTTGGTCGGAGGGTCCAGGTTTCCAGCTTAGCTTATTTCTTATTTCTCAGGTCAGCTGCTCTTGTATTCAGCCTACTAATATATATGGGGCTTGGTACCCAATCTCGGAATGTGGGGATGATGATATCTCCCCCCTGACCTGTCGTCCTGGCTCCCCCTTGTCGTAGCAATCGTGTTGTCTGCCAATTACTGAGCATGTGGGTGCCTCGGAGATTAAGCCGATGTTTACCCGAACCACACGTACATCCACCTCAGAGGCTCAGCCGGGGGCAGCCCATATCATAACATGTGTCAACCTCAGCGGCTGTGACGGCGCACCTTTTGTTGCGGTAGTTTGTACGAGGTTTTACTTTGGGCTCGTCTCAGGGACTCCGCCGATGCCGCCCATTGTCTTACCATGTGAGCGTCTCAGGGACTATGCCCGGTGCCTAGGAACATAGTGTGTACGCCCCTCAGAGGGCAGACCGGTACCTTTCATCAGCATGTGTTGACCTCAGAGGTTAAGTCGGCCCGTAACTGAGCGTGTGCGAACTCCAGAGGTGCGGTTTTGGTATCCACCTAACTTAACTTGGGCAGTCGAGTTTGGGACCCGGATAAAGGGGATTTAACCCAGAGGCTGCAAGATAGTATTTATCACTTTAGTCCTAATCAGGATAGAAGTCCAATCTGGAAAGTTTATAAAGAAGTTAGCAAATCAGACAGTCATGAAGTAATCAAGACAACATTTATTAAACATATTACAATATATAATTATTGACATGTGGCCACATACTTGTAAATACATTTGGACAAATACAATATTAAACAATCACATTCCTCAGCTGAGAGTGCACAAAGTTCTGCGGAAAGTATCTGACTACAGATGGACTTTCACGCAGTTCTCTGTGGGAGCTCTGATTACAGAGTAACTCCCCGAATCCTTCTGAGGCCCTTCCTTAAGTATCCAAACCAGGTGATGGCATGTCTCTGAAGACTGACCAATTTCGGTCAACGGTTAATTTTAGGGGCATTGTTGGCCTTGGTTCTCAAGTCCTCAGCCAATCAGATCACTTTAGGGGGTGGTCGTAATTCCCTTGTTCTGCCATGTGAGAGGCTCTCTCAGTTTGGTGGGTTTAGCCGAAGTTTCTATAGTTCTCTTAGGGAAAACTATACTGCCTTAAATCTGAGTGTATAACACTCGCCGTCTCATGCCTATTCAAACGAGACCAAACATGCGTGTATTTGTCCCTAACATCTATGTGTGGTGAGTTATCCTATTTCTAGTGGAAAAGGTGTCTGTGTCTGGGGACTGACAGCTGTTGTTGCTGTGGTTTGACTGTGGAACTCCGGCCACTCCAGGGGGTGAAAGGTCTTGCTTTTTCTGTATTGCTCCAGTTATTCTCAGGAGCCGGCAGGGCTTTGCCTTCCTTAAAAGGGATGGTTTGATGCGTGGAGTCCAATCTTGCCTGGGCCAGTGGATCCTTTTCTTGGAGGTCTGAGATGGACTGATGCAGGCTGATCAGAGTTGGGGCCTGCAGGACCTATAAGTTTTATGTCCTTACATCAATCTCTAGTTGTGATAGCAGTTGTTTCTGGCCACAACCGGGATTCGAACCCCGGTCTCCCGTGTGAAAGGCGGCGATCTTACCACTACACTATCCAGCAACTATATAATACAATATATAAAAAATATAATATAAATATAATATAAATATATAAAATATATAAAATATATTTTTGGCCACAACCGGGATTCGAACCCCGGTCTCCCGTGTGAAAGGCGGCGATCTTACCACTACACTATCCAGCAACTATATAATATAAGGGAGATTTACGGGAAAATACTAATACGGGAGGACGGCGCGAAAGAGAAGTAAAATACGGTAGTTTCCCGGCCAAAACGGGAGACTTGACAGCCTGAGATGGCTTTTCCAGCGAAAACGACTTCATTATTTATCTGATTGATTTATCGACAGACCATCATACTTTTTAGACGTTATAATCCCCCTCTTACTGTCCATGATACACAATGACGAGACACATGTTCACTAATGACGAGAACTATTCTATTTTTCATGCCGGGTCCTTCAAATCTTACATTTACAAATCTTGTTCTTGTTCTCTGCTCGTTCCCGTAGATATATATTATTATACGGAGATTTACGGAGTCTTCAAAGACGGTCCGGCTCCAGCTCAAGGATCACTGTTGCTGTGGTGTAGATCAGCTGATCTGTAGTAGTCTTCTACGTACATCTTCTAGTAGACCTTCTGAGGGTACTTCACGCATTCTTGGTCGGAGGGTCCAGGTTTCCAGCTTAGCTTATTTCTTATTTCTCAGGTCAGCTGCTCTTGTATTCAGCCTACTAATATATATGGGGCTTGGTACCCAATCTCGGAATGTGGGGATGATGATATCTCCCCCCTGACCTGTCGTCCTGGCTCCCCCTTGTCGTAGCAATCGTGTTGTACCTCATCAATCTCTAGTTGTGATAGCAGTTGTTTCTGGCCACAACCGGGATTCGAACCCCGGTCTCCCGTGTGAAAGGCGGCGATCTTACCACTACACTATCCAGCAACTATATAATACAATATATAAAAAATATAATATAAATATAATATAAATATATAAAATATATAAAATATATTTTTGGCCACAACCGGGATTCGAACCCCGGTCTCCCGTGTGAAAGGCGGCGATCTTACCACTACACTATCCAGCAACTATATAATATAAGGGAGATTTACGGGAAAATACTAATACGGGAGGACGGCGGGAAAGAGAAGTAAAATACGGTAGTTTCCCGGCCAAAACGGGAGACTTGACAGCCTGAGATGGCTGTCTCTGGCCACGCCCCCTACAGTCGGTCCGGCCCCTGGCTTTTCCAGCGTGTTCGCGAAAACGACTTCATTATTTATCTGATTGATTTATCGACAGACCATCATACTTTTTAGACGTTATAATAACAACACTCTATTGATCCCCCTCTTACTGTCCATGATACACAATGACGAGACACATGTTCACTAATGACGAGAACTATTCTATTTTTCATGCCGGGTCCTTCAAATCTTACATTTACAAATCTTGTTCTTGTTCTCTGCTCGTTCCCGTAGATATATATTATTATACGGAGATTTACGGAGTCTTCAAAGACGGTCCAGCTCAAGGATCACTGTTGCTGTGGTGTAGATCAGCTGATCTGTAGTAGTCTTCTACGTACATCTTCTAGTAGACCTTCTGAGGGTACTTCACGCATTCTTGGTCGGAGGGTCCAGGTTTCCAGCTTAGCTTATTTCTTATTTCTCAGGTCAGCTGCTCTTGTATTCAGCCTACTAATATATATGGGGCTTGGTACCCAATCTCGGAATGTGGGGATGATGATATCTCCCCCCTGACCTGTCGTCCTGGCTCCCCCTTGTCGTAGCAATCGTGTTGTACCTCATCAATCTCTAGTTGTGATAGCAGTTGTTTCTGGCCACAACCGGGATTCGAACCCCGGTCTCCCGTGTGAAAGGCGGCGATCTTACCACTACACTATCCAGCAACTATATAATACAATATATAAAAAATATAATATAAATATAATATAAATATATAAAATATATAAAATATATTTTTGGCCACAACCGGGATTCGAACCCCGGTCTCCCGTGTGAAAGGCGGCGATCTTACCACTACACTATCCAGCAACTATATAATATAAGGGAGATTTACGGGAAAATACTAATACGGGAGGACGGCGCGAAAGAGAAGTAAAATACGGTAGTTTCCCGGCCAAAACGGGAGACTTGACAGCCTGAGATGGCTTTTCCAGCGAAAACGACTTCATTATTTATCTGATTGCCAATTACTGAGCATGTGGGTGCCTCGGAGATTAAGCCGATGTTTACCCGAACCACACGTACATCCACCTCAGAGGCTCAGCCGGGGGCAGCCCATATCATAACATGTGTCAACCTCAGCGGCTGTGACGGCGCACCTTTTGTTGCGGTAGTTTGTACGAGGTTTTACTTTGGGCTCGTCTCAGGGACTCCGCCGATGCCGCCCATTGTCTTACCATGTGAGCGTCTCAGGGACTATGCCCGGTGCCTAGGAACATAGTGTGTACGCCCCTCAGAGGGCAGACCGGTACCTTTCATCAGCATGTGTTGACCTCAGAGGTTAAGTCGGCCCGTAACTGAGCGTGTGCGAACTCCAGAGGTGCGGTTTTGGTATCCACCTAACTTAACTTGGGCAGTCGAGTTTGGGACCCGGATAAAGGGGATTTAACCCAGAGGCTGCAAGATAGTATTTATCACTTTAGTCCTAATCAGGATAGAAGTCAAATCTGGAAAGTTTATAAAGAAGTTAGCAAATCAGACAGTCATGAAGTAATCAAGACAACATTTATTAAACATATTACAATATATAATTATTGACATGTGGCCACATACTTGTAAATACATTTGGACAAATACAATATTAAACAATCACATTCCTCAGCTGAGAGTGCACAAAGTTCTGCGGAAAGTATCTGACTACAGATGGACTTTCACGCAGTTCTCTGTGGGAGCTCTGATTACAGAGTAACTCCCCGAATCCTTCTGAGGCCCTTCCTTAAGTATCCAAACCAGGTGATGGCATGTCTCTGAAGACTGACCAATTTCGGTCAACGGTTAATTTTAGGGGCATTGTTGGCCTTGGTTCTCAAGTCCTCAGCCAATCAGATCACTTTAGGGGGTGGTCGTAATTCCCTTGTTCTGCCATGTGAGAGGCTCTCTCAGTTTGGTGGGTTTAGCCGAAGTTTCTATAGTTCTCTTAGGGAAAACTATACTGCCTTAAATCTGAGTGTATAACACTCGCCGTCTCATGCCTATTCAAACGAGACCAAACATGCGTGTATTTGTCCCTAACATCTATGTGTGGTGAGTTATCCTATTTCTAGTGGAAAAGGTGTCTGTGTCTGGGGACTGACAGCTGTTGTTGCTGTGGTTTGACTGTGGAACTCCGGCCACTCCAGGGGGTGAAAGGTCTTGCTTTTTCTGTATTGCTCCAGTTATTCTCAGGAGCCGGCAGGGCTTTGCCTTCCTTAAAAGGGATGGTTTGATGCGTGGAGTCCAATCTTGCCTGGGCCAGTGGATCCTTTTCTTGGAGCTCTGAGATGGACTGATGCAGGCTGATCAGAGTTGGGGCCTGCAGGACCTATAAGTTTTATGTCCTTACATCAATCTCTAGTTGTGATAGCAGTTGTTTCTGGCCACAACCGGGATTCGAACCCCGGTCTCCCGTGTGAAAGGCGGCGATCTTACCACTACACTATCCAGCAACTATATAATATAAGGGAGATTTACGGGAAAATACTAATACGGGAGGACGGCGCGAAAGAGAAGTAAAATACGGTAGTTTCCCGGCCAAAACGGGAGACTTGACAGCCTGAGATGGCTTTTCCAGCGAAAACGACTTCATTATTTATCTGATTGATTTATCGACAGACCATCATACTTTTTAGACGTTATAATCCCCCTCTTACTGTCCATGATACACAATGACGAGACACATGTTCACTAATGACGAGAACTATTCTATTTTTCATGCCGGGTCCTTCAAATCTTACATTTACAAATCTTGTTCTTGTTCTCTGCTCGTTCCCGTAGATATATATTATTATACGGAGATTTACGGAGTCTTCAAAGACGGTCCAGCTCAAGGATCACTGTTGCTGTGGTGTAGATCAGCTGATCTGTAGTAGTCTTCTACGTACATCTTCTAGTAGACCTTCTGAGGGTACTTCACGCATTCTTGGTCGGAGGGTCCAGGTTTCCAGCTTAGCTTATTTCTTATTTCTCAGGTCAGCTGCTCTTGTATTCAGCCTACTAATATATATGGGGCTTGGTACCCAATCTCGGAATGTGGGGATGATGATATCTCCCCCCTGACCTGTCGTCCTGGCTCCCCCTTGTCGTAGCAATCGTGTTGTACCTCATCAATCTCTAGTTGTGATAGCAGTTGTTTCTGGCCACAACCGGGATTCGAACCCCGGTCTCCCGTGTGAAAGGCGGCGATCTTACCACTACACTATCCAGCAACTATATAATACAATATATAAAAAATATAATATAAATATAATATAAATATATAAAATATATAAAATATATTTTTGGCCACAACCGGGATTCGAACCCCGGTCTCCCGTGTGAAAGGCGGCGATCTTACCACTACACTATCCAGCAACTATATAATATAAGGGAGATTTACGGGAAAATACTAATACGGGAGGACGGCGCGAAAGAGAAGTAAAATACGGTAGTTTCCCGGCCAAAACGGGAGACTTGACAGCCTGAGATGGCTGTCTCTGGCCACGCCCCCTACAGTCGGTCCGGCCCCTGGCTTTTCCAGCGTGTTCGCGAAAACGACTTCATTATTTATCTGATTGATTTATCGACAGACCATCATACTTTTTAGACGTTATAATAACAACACTCTATTGATCCCCCTCTTACTGTCCATGATACACAATGACGAGACACATGTTCACTAATGACGAGAACTATTCTATTTTTCATGCCGGGTCCTTCAAATCTTACATTTACAAATCTTGTTCTTGTTCTCTGCTCGTTCCCGTAGATATATATTATTATACGGAGATTTACGGAGTCTTCAAAGACGGTCCAGCTCAAGGATCACTGTTGCTGTGGTGTAGATCAGCTGATCTGTAGTAGTCTTCTACGTACATCTTCTAGTAGACCTTCTGAGGGTACTTCACGCATTCTTGGTCGGAGGGTCCAGGTTTCCAGCTTAGCTTATTTCTTATTTCTCAGGTCAGCTGCTCTTGTATTCAGCCTACTAATATATATGGGGCTTGGTACCCAATCTCGGAATGTGGGGATGATGATATCTCCCCCCTGACCTGTCGTCCTGGCTCCCCCTTGTCGTAGCAATCGTGTTGTACCTCATCAATGTAGGGAGCCGCCCACTGGCCCAATGGCGGAATCCAATGGCGCAGCCGAAGGCTGTGAATGCGTGTTGGTCCTTCCAAGCGCTCCTGGGAATTACTTACCCTTTTTAATATACAAGATATTCTTTTAGACACACATCTGACTCCATTTTATTAATGACCTTATTTCAGTATATTGTAGTCATGACGTTTATGTTGTTCGGATTACTTCGGGACTCTCCTTTAGATTACCAACTCTAGTTTACCCCTGACGAAGGAGTCCGCCAGATTCGCCTCGGCCGACAGGGCGATCCGTGGGCTTGTTCCACAGGGTTTGTCTTAGATGCACGGAAATCGGCACCATTTAAGACAATGTCAGCCTCTGATTATTCGGGTCCCTCGACCTATATAATTTCCCAAAGGCCCAGTGTCTGCCAATTACTGAGCATGTGGGTGCCTCGGAGATTAAGCCGATGTTTACCCGAACCACACGTACATCCACCTCAGAGGCTCAGCCGGGGGCAGCCCATATCATAACATGTGTCAACCTCAGCGGCTGTGACGGCGCACCTTTTGTTGCGGTAGTTTGTACGAGGTTTTACTTTGGGCTCGTCTCAGGGACTCCGCCGATGCCGCCCATTGTCTTACCATGTGAGCGTCTCAGGGACTATGCCCGGTGCCTAGGAACATAGTGTGTACGCCCCTCAGAGGGCAGACCGGTACCTTTCATCAGCATGTGTTGACCTCAGAGGTTAAGTCGGCCCGTAACTGAGCGTGTGCGAACTCCAGAGGTGCGGTTTTGGTATCCACCTAACTTAACTTGGGCAGTCGAGTTTGGGACCCGGATAAAGGGGATTTAACCCAGAGGCTGCAAGATAGTATTTATCACTTTAGTCCTAATCAGGATAGAAGTCCAATCTGGAAAGTTTATAAAGAAGTTAGCAAATCAGACAGTCATGAAGTAATCAAGACAACATTTATTAAACATATTACAATATATAATTATTGACATGTGGCCACATACTTGTAAATACATTTGGACAAATACAATATTAAACAATCACATTCCTCAGCTGAGAGTGCACAAAGTTCTGCGGAAAGTATCTGACTACAGATGGACTTTCACGCAGTTCTCTGTGGGAGCTCTGATTACAGAGTAACTCCCCGAATCCTTCTGAGGCCCTTCCTTAAGTATCCAAACCAGGTGATGGCATGTCTCTGAAGACTGACCAATTTCGGTCAACGGTTAATTTTAGGGGCATTGTTGGCCTTGGTTCTCAAGTCCTCAGCCAATCAGATCACTTTAGGGGGTGGTCGTAATTCCCTTGTTCTGCCATGTGAGAGGCTCTCTCAGTTTGGTGGGTTTAGCCGAAGTTTCTATAGTTCTCTTAGGGAAAACTATACTGCCTTAAATCTGAGTGTATAACACTCGCCGTCTCATGCCTATTCAAACGAGACCAAACATGCGTGTATTTGTCCCTAACATCTATGTGTGGTGAGTTATCCTATTTCTAGTGGAAAAGGTGTCTGTGTCTGGGGACTGACAGCTGTTGTTGCTGTGGTTTGACTGTGGAACTCCGGCCACTCCAGGGGGTGAAAGGTCTTGCTTTTTCTGTATTGCTCCAGTTATTCTCAGGAGCCGGCAGGGCTTTGCCTTCCTTAAAAGGGATGGTTTGATGCGTGGAGTCCAATCTTGCCTGGGCCAGTGGATCCTTTTCTTGGAGCTCTGAGATGGACTGATGCAGGCTGATCAGAGTTGGGGCCTGCAGGACCTATAAGTTTTATGTCCTTACATCAATCTCTAGTTGTGATAGCAGTTGTTTCTGGCCACAACCGGGATTCGAACCCCGGTCTCCCGTGTGAAAGGCGGCGATCTTACCACTACACTATCCAGCAACTATATAATACAATATATAAAAAATATAATATAAATATAATATAAATATATAAAATATATAAAATATATTTTTGGCCACAACCGGGATTCGAACCCCGGTCTCCCGTGTGAAAGGCGGCGATCTTACCACTACACTATCCAGCAACTATATAATATAAGGGAGATTTACGGGAAAATACTAATACGGGAGGACGGCGCGAAAGAGAAGTAAAATACGGTAGTTTCCCGGCCAAAACGGGAGACTTGACAGCCTGAGATGGCTTTTCCAGCGAAAACGACTTCATTATTTATCTGATTGATTTATCGACAGACCATCATACTTTTTAGACGTTATAATAACAACACTCTATTGATCCCCCTCTTACTGTCCATGATACACAATGACGAGACACATGTTCACTAATGACGAGAACTATTCTATTTTTCATGCCGGGTCCTTCAAATCTTACATTTACAAATCTTGTTCTTGTTCTCTGCTCGTTCCCGTAGATATATATTATTATACGGAGATTTACGGAGTCTTCAAAGACGGTCCAGCTCAAGGATCACTGTTGCTGTGGTGTAGATCAGCTGATCTGTAGTAGTCTTCTACGTACATCTTCTAGTAGACCTTCTGAGGGTACTTCACGCATTCTTGGTCGGAGGGTCCAGGTTTCCAGCTTATTCCAGCTTATTTCTTATTTCTCAGGTCAGCTGCTCTTGTATTCAGCCTACTAATATATATGGGGCTTGGTACCCAATCTCGGAATGTGGGGATGATGATATCTCCCCCCTGACCTGTCGTCCTGGCTCCCCCTTGTCGTAGCAATCGTGTTGTACCTCATCAATCTCTAGTTGTGATAGCAGTTGTTTCTGGCCACAACCGGGATTCGAACCCCGGTCTCCCGTGTGAAAGGCGGCGATCTTACCACTACACTATCCAGCAACTATATAATACAATATATAAAAAATATAATATAAATATAATATAAATATATAAAATATATAAAATATATTTTTGGCCACAACCGGGATTCGAACCCCGGTCTCCCGTGTGAAAGGCGGCGATCTTACCACTACACTATCCAGCAACTATATAATATAAGGGAGATTTACGGGAAAATACTAATACGGGAGGACGGCGGGAAAGAGAAGTAAAATACGGTAGTTTCCCGGCCAAAACGGGAGACTTGACAGCCTGAGATGGCTGTCTCTGGCCACGCCCCCTACAGTCGGTCCGGCCCCTGGCTTTTCCAGCGTGTTCGCGAAAACGACTTCATTATTTATCTGATTGATTTATCGACAGACCATCATACTTTTTAGACGTTATAATAACAACACTCTATTGATCCCCCTCTTACTGTCCATGATACACAATGACGAGACACATGTTCACTAATGACGAGAACTATTCTATTTTTCATGCCGGGTCCTTCAAATCTTACATTTACAAATCTTGTTCTTGTTCTCTGCTCGTTCCCGTAGATATATATTATTATACGGAGATTTACGGAGTCTTCAAAGACGGTCCAGCTCAAGGATCACTGTTGCTGTGGTGTAGATCAGCTGATCTGTAGTAGTCTTCTACGTACATCTTCTAGTAGACCTTCTGAGGGTACTTCACGCATTCTTGGTCGGAGGGTCCAGGTTTCCAGCTTAGCTTATTTCTTATTTCTCAGGTCAGCTGCTCTTGTATTCAGCCTACTAATATATATGGGGCTTGGTACCCAATCTCGGAATGTGGGGATGATGATATCTCCCCCCTGACCTGTCGTCCTGGCTCCCCCTTGTCGTAGCAATCGTGTTGTACCTCATCAATGTAGGGAGCCGCCCACTGGCCCAATGGCGGAATCCAATGGCGCAGCCGAAGGCTGTGAATGCGTGTTGGTCCTTCCAAGCGCTCCTGGGAATTACTTACCCTTTTTAATATACAAGATATTCTTTTAGACACACATCTGACTCCATTTTATTAATGACCTTATTTCAGTATATTGTAGTCATGACGTTTATGTTGTTCGGATTACTTCGGGACTCTCCTTTAGATTACCAACTCTAGTTTACCCCTGACGAAGGAGTCCGCCAGATTCGCCTCGGCCGACAGGGCGATCCGTGGGCTTGTTCCACAGGGTTTGTCTTAGATGCACGGAAATCGGCACCATTTAAGACAATGTCAGCCTCTGATTATTCGGGTCCCTCGACCTATATAATTTCCCAAAGGCCCAGTGTCTGCCAATTACTGAGCATGTGGGTGCCTCGGAGATTAAGCCGATGTTTACCCGAACCACACGTACATCCACCTCAGAGGCTCAGCCGGGGGCAGCCCATATCATAACATGTGTCAACCTCAGCGGCTGTGACGGCGCACCTTTTGTTGCGGTAGTTTGTACGAGGTTTTACTTTGGGCTCGTCTCAGGGACTCCGCCGATGCCGCCCATTGTCTTACCATGTGAGCGTCTCAGGGACTATGCCCGGTGCCTAGGAACATAGTGTGTACGCCCCTCAGAGGGCAGACCGGTACCTTTCATCAGCATGTGTTGACCTCAGAGGTTAAGTCGGCCCGTAACTGAGCGTGTGCGAACTCCAGAGGTGCGGTTTTGGTATCCACCTAACTTAACTTGGGCAGTCGAGTTTGGGACCCGGATAAAGGGGATTTAACCCAGAGGCTGCAAGATAGTATTTATCACTTTAGTCCTAATCAGGATAGAAGTCCAATCTGGAAAGTTTATAAAGAAGTTAGCAAATCAGACAGTCATGAAGTAATCAAGACAACATTTATTAAACATATTACAATATATAATTATTGACATGTGGCCACATACTTGTAAATACATTTGGACAAATACAATATTAAACAATCACATTCCTCAGCTGAGAGTGCACAAAGTTCTGCGGAAAGTATCTGACTACAGATGGACTTTCACGCAGTTCTCTGTGGGAGCTCTGATTACAGAGTAACTCCCCGAATCCTTCTGAGGCCCTTCCTTAAGTATCCAAACCAGGTGATGGCATGTCTCTGAAGACTGACAAATTTCGGTCAACGGTTAATTTTAGGGGCATTGTTGGCCTTGGTTCTCAAGTCCTCAGCCAATCAGATCACTTTAGGGGGTGGTCGTAATTCCCTTGTTCTGCCATGTGAGAGGCTCTCTCAGTTTGGTGGGTTTAGCCGAAGTTTCTATAGTTCTCTTAGGGAAAACTATACTGCCTTAAATCTGAGTGTATAACACTCGCCGTCTCATGCCTATTCAAACGAGACCAAACATGCGTGTATTTGTCCCTAACATCTATGTGTGGTGAGTTATCCTATTTCTAGTGGAAAAGGTGTCTGTGTCTGGGGACTGACAGCTGTTGTTGCTGTGGTTTGACTGTGGAACTCCGGCCACTCCAGGGGGTGAAAGGTCTTGCTTTTTCTGTATTGCTCCAGTTATTCTCAGGAGCCGGCAGGGCTTTGCCTTCCTTAAAAGGGATGGTTTGATGCGTGGAGTCCAATCTTGCCTATAAGGACCTATAAGTTTTATGTCCTTACATCAATCTCTAGTTGTGATAGCAGTTGTTTCTGGCCACAACCGGGATTCGAACCCCGGTCTCCCGTGTGAAAGGCGGCGATCTTACCACTACACTATCCAGCAACTATATAATACAATATATAAAAAATATAATATAAATATAATATAAATATATAAAATATATAAAATATATTTTTGGCCACAACCGGGATTCGAACCCCGGTCTCCCGTGTGAAAGGCGGCGATCTTACCACTACACTATCCAGCAACTATATAATATAAGGGAGATTTACGGGAAAATACTAATACGGGAGGACGGCGCGAAAGAGAAGTAAAATACGGTAGTTTCCCGGCCAAAACGGGAGACTTGACAGCCTGAGATGGCTTTTCCAGCGAAAACGACTTCATTATTTATCTGATTGATTTATCGACAGACCATCATACTTTTTAGACGTTATAATCCCCCTCTTACTGTCCATGATACACAATGACGAGACACATGTTCACTAATGACGAGAACTATTCTATTTTTCATGCCGGGTCCTTCAAATCTTACATTTACAAATCTTGTTCTTGTTCTCTGCTCGTTCCCGTAGATATATATTATTATACGGAGATTTACGGAGTCTTCAAAGACGGTCCAGCTCAAGGATCACTGTTGCTGTGGTGTAGATCAGCTGATCTGTAGTAGTCTTCTACGTACATCTTCTAGTAGACCTTCTGAGGGTACTTCACGCATTCTTGGTCGGAGGGTCCAGGTTTCCAGCTTAGCTTATTTCTTATTTCTCAGGTCAGCTGCTCTTGTATTCAGCCTACTAATATATATGGGGCTTGGTACCCAATCTCGGAATGTGGGGATGATGATATCTCCCCCCTGACCTGTCGTCCTGGCTCCCCCTTGTCGTAGCAATCGTGTTGTACCTCATCAATCTCTAGTTGTGATAGCAGTTGTTTCTGGCCACAACCGGGATTCGAACCCCGGTCTCCCGTGTGAAAGGCGGCGATCTTACCACTACACTATCCAGAAACTATATAATACAATATATAAAAAATATAATATAAATATAATATAAATATATAAAATATATAAAATATATTTTTGGCCACAACCGGGATTCGAACCCCGGTCTCCCGTGCGAAAGGCGGCGATCTTACCACTACACTACCCAGCAACTATATAATATAAGGGAGATTTACGGGAAAATACTAATACGGGAGGACGGCGGGAAAGAGAAGTAAAATACAGTAGTTTCCCGGCCAAAACGGGAGACTTGACAGCCTGAGATGGCTGTCTCTGGCCACGCCCCCTACAGTCGGTCCGGCCCCTGGCTTTTCCAGCGTGTTCGCGAAAACGACTTCATTATTTATCTGATTGATTTATCGACAGACCATCATACTTTTTAGACGTTATAATAACAACACTCTATTGATCCCCCTCTTACTGTCCATGATACACAATGACGAGACACATGTTCACTAATGACGAGAACTATTCTATTTTTCATGCCGGGTCCTTCAAATCTTACATTTACAAATCTTGTTCTTGTTCTCTGCTCGTTCCCGTAGATATATATTATTATACGGAGATTTACGGAGTCTTCAAAGACGGTCCAGCTCAAGGATCACTGTTGCTGTGGTGTAGATCAGCTGATCTGTAGTAGTCTTCTACGTACATCTTCTAGTAGACCTTCTGAGGGTACTTCACGCATTCTTGGTCGGAGGGTCCAGGTTTCCAGCTTAGCTTATTTCTTATTTCTCAGGTCAGCTGCTCTTGTATTCAGCCTACTAATATATATGGGGCTTGGTACCCAATCTCGGAATGTGGGGATGATGATATCTCCCCCCTGACCTGTCGTCCTGGCTCCCCCTTGTCGTAGCAATCGTGTTGTACCTCATCAATCTCTAGTTGTGATAGCAGTTGTTTCTGGCCACAACCGGGATTCGAACCCCGGTCTCCCGTGTGAAAGGCGGCGATCTTACCACTACACTATCCAGCAACTATATAATACAATATATAAAAAATATAATATAAATATAATATAAATATATAAAATATATAAAATATATTTTTGGCCACAACCGGGATTCGAACCCCGGTCTCCCGTGTGAAAGGCGGCGATCTTACCACTACACTATCCAGCAACTATATAATACAATATATAAAAAATATAATATAAATATATAAAATATATAAAATATATTTCTGGCCACAACCGGGATTCGAACCCCGGTCTCCCGTGTGAAAGGCGAATTACTTACCCTTTTTAATATACAAGATATTCTTTTAGACACACATCTGACTCCATTTTATTAATGACCTTATTTCAGTATATTGTAGTCATGACGTTTATGTTGTTCGGATTACTTCGGGACTCTCCTTTAGATTACCAACTCTAGTTTACCCCTGACGAAGGAGTCCGCCAGATTCGCCTCGGCCGACAGGGCGATCCGTGGGCTTGTTCCACAGGGTTTGTCTTAGATGCACGGAAATCGGCACCATTTAAGACAATGTCAGCCTCTGATTATTCGGGTCCCTCGACCTATATAATTTCCCAAAGGCCCAGTGTCTGCCAATTACTGAGCATGTGGGTGCCTCGGAGATTAAGCCGATGTTTACCCGAACCACACGTACATCCACCTCAGAGGCTCAGCCGGGGGCAGCCCATATCATAACATGTGTCAACCTCAGCGGCTGTGACGGCGCACCTTTTGTTGCGGTAGTTTGTACGAGGTTTTACTTTGGGCTCGTCTCAGGGACTCCGCCGATGCCGCCCATTGTCTTACCATGTGAGCGTCTCAGGGACTATGCCCGGTGCCTAGGAACATAGTGTGTACGCCCCTCAGAGGGCAGACCGGTACCTTTCATCAGCATGTGTTGACCTCAGAGGTTAAGTCGGCCCGTAACTGAGCGTGTGCGAACTCCAGAGGTGCGGTTTTGGTATCCACCTAACTTAACTTGGGCAGTCGAGTTTGGGACCCGGATAAAGGGGATTTAACCCAGAGGCTGCAAGATAGTATTTATCACTTTAGTCCTAATCAGGATAGAAGTCCAATCTGGAAAGTTTATAAAGAAGTTAGCAAATCAGACAGTCATGAAGTAATCAAGACAACATTTATTAAACATATTACAATATATAATTATTGACATGTGGCCACATACTTGTAAATACATTTGGACAAATACAATATTAAACAATCACATTCCTCAGCTGAGAGTGCACAAAGTTCTGCGGAAAGTATCTGACTACAGATGGACTTTCACGCAGTTCTCTGTGGGAGCTCTGATTACAGAGTAACTCCCCGAATCCTTCTGAGGCCCTTCCTTAAGTATCCAAACCAGGTGATGGCATGTCTCTGAAGACTGACCAATTTCGGTCAACGGTTAATTTTAGGGGCATTGTTGGCCTTGGTTCTCAAGTCCTCAGCCAATCAGATCACTTTAGGGGGTGGTCGTAATTCCCTTGTTCTGCCATGTGAGAGGCTCTCTCAGTTTGGTGGGTTTAGCCGAAGTTTCTATAGTTCTCTTAGGGAAAACTATACTGCCTTAAATCTGAGTGTATAACACTCGCCGTCTCATGCCTATTCAAACGAGACCAAACATGCGTGTATTTGTCCCTAACATCTATGTGTGGTGAGTTATCCTATTTCTAGTGGAAAAGGTGTCTGTGTCTGGGGACTGACAGCTGTTGTTGCTGTGGTTTGACTGTGGAACTCCGGCCACTCCAGGGGGTGAAAGGTCTTGCTTTTTCTGTATTGCTCCAGTTATTCTCAGGAGCCGGCAGGGCTTTGCCTTCCTTAAAAGGGATGGTTTGATGCGTGGAGTCCAATCTTGCCTGGGCCAGTGGATCCTTTTCTTGGAGCTCTGAGATGGACTGATGCAGGCTGATCAGAGTTGGGGCCTGCAGGACCTATAAGTTTTATGTCCTTACATCAATCTCTAGTTGTGATAGCAGTTGTTTCTGGCCACAACCGGGATTCGAACCCCGGTCTCCCGTGTGAAAGGCGGCGATCTTACCACTACACTATCCAGCAACTATATAATACAATATATAAAAAATATAATATAAATATAATATAAATATATAAAATATATAAAATATATTTTTGGCCACAACCGGGATTCGAACCCCGGTCTCCCGTGTGAAAGGCGGCGATCTTACCACTACACTATCCAGCAACTATATAATATAAGGGAGATTTACGGGAAAATACTAATACGGGAGGACGGCGCGAAAGAGAAGTAAAATACGGTAGTTTCCCGGCCAAAACGGGAGACTTGACAGCCTGAGATGGCTTTTCCAGCGAAAACGACTTCATTGATTGATCTGATTGATTTATCGACAGACCATCATACTTTTTAGACGTTATAATCCCCCTCTTACTGTCCATGATACACAATGACGAGACACATGTTCACTAATGACGAGAACTATTCTATTTTTCATGCCGGGTCCTTCAAATCTTACATTTACAAATCTTGTTCTTGTTCTCTGCTCGTTCCCGTAGATATATATTATTATACGGAGATTTACGGAGTCTTCAAAGACGGTCCAGCTCAAGGATCACTGTTGCTGTGGTGTAGATCAGCTGATCTGTAGTAGTCTTCTACGTACATCTTCTAGTAGACCTTCTGAGGGTACTTCACGCATTCTTGGTCGGAGGGTCCAGGTTTCCAGCTTAGCTTATTTCTTATTTCTCAGGTCAGCTGCTCTTGTATTCAGCCTACTAATATATATGGGGCTTGGTACCCAATCTCGGAATGTGGGGATGATGATATCTCCCCCCTGACCTGTCGTCCTGGCTCCCCCTTGTCGTAGCAATCGTGTTGTACCTCATCAATCTCTAGTTGTGATAGCAGTTGTTTCTGGCCACAACCGGGATTCGAACCCCGGTCTCCCGTGTGAAAGGCGGCGATCTTACCACTACACTATCCAGCAACTATATAATACAATATATAAAAAATATAATATAAATATAATATAAATATATAAAATATATAAAATATATTTTTGGCCACAACCGGGATTCGAACCCCGGTCTCCCGTGTGAAAGGCGGCGATCTTACCACTACACTATCCAGCAACTATATAATATAAGGGAGATTTACGGGAAAATACTAATACGGGAGGACGGCGCGAAAGAGAAGTAAAATACGGTAGTTTCCCGGCCAAAACGGGAGACTTGACAGCCTGAGATGGCTGATCTCCCTTATACTACAGTCGGTCCGGCCCCTGGCTTTTCCAGCGTGTTCGCGAAAACGACTTCATTATTTATCTGATTGATTTATCGACAGACCATCATACTTTTTAGACGTTATAATAACAACACTCTATTGATCCCCCTCTTACTGTCCATGATACACAATGACGAGACACATGTTCACTAATGACGAGAACTATTCTATTTTTCATGCCGGGTCCTTCAAATCTTACATTTACAAATCTTGTTCTTGTTCTCTGCTCGTTCCCGTAGATATATATTATTATACGGAGATTTACGGAGTCTTCAAAGACGGTCCAGCTCAAGGATCACTGTTGCTGTGGTGTAGATCAGCTGATCTGTAGTAGTCTTCTACGTACATCTTCTAGTAGACCTTCTGAGGGTACTTCACGCATTCTTGGTCGGAGGGTCCAGGTTTCCAGCTTAGCTTATTTCTTATTTCTCAGGTCAGCTGCTCTTGTATTCAGCCTACTAATATATATGGGGCTTGGTACCCAATCTCGGAATGTGGGGATGATGATATCTCCCCCCTGACCTGTCGTCCTGGCTCCCCCTTGTCGTAGCAATCGTGTTGTACCTCATCAATGTAGGGAGCCGCCCACTGGCCCAATGGCGGAATCCAATGGCGCAGCCGAAGGCTGTGAATGCGTGTTGGTCCTTCCAAGCGCTCCTGGGAATTACTTACCCTTTTTAATATACAAGATATTCTTTTAGACACACATCTGACTCCATTTTATTAATGACCTTATTTCAGTATATTGTAGTCATGACGTTTATGTTGTTCGGATTACTTCGGGACTCTCCTTTAGATTACCAACTCTAGTTTACCCCTGACGAAGGAGTCCGCCAGATTCGCCTCGGCCGACAGGGCGATCCGTGGGCTTGTTCCACAGGGTTTGTCTTAGATGCACGGAAATCGGCACCATTTAAGACAATGTCAGCCTCTGATTATTCGGGTCCCTCGACCTATATAATTTCCCAAAGGCCCAGTGTCTGCCAATTACTGAGCATGTGGGTGCCTCGGAGATTAAGCCGATGTTTACCCGAACCACACGTACATCCACCTCAGAGGCTCAGCCGGGGGCAGCCCATATCATAACATGTGTCAACCTCAGCGGCTGTGACGGCGCACCTTTTGTTGCGGTAGTTTGTACGAGGTTTTACTTTGGGCTCGTCTCAGGGACTCCGCCGATGCCGCCCATTGTCTTACCATGTGAGCGTCTCAGGGACTATGCCCGGTGCCTAGGAACATAGTGTGTACGCCCCTCAGAGGGCAGACCGGTACCTTTCATCAGCATGTGTTGACCTCAGAGGTTAAGTCGGCCCGTAACTGAGCGTGTGCGAACTCCAGAGGTGCGGTTTTGGTATCCACCTAACTTAACTTGGGCAGTCGAGTTTGGGACCCGGATAAAGGGGATTTAACCCAGAGGCTGCAAGATAGTATTTATCACTTTAGTCCTAATCAGGATAGAAGTCCAATCTGGAAAGTTTATAAAGAAGTTAGCAAATCAGACAGTCATGAAGTAATCAAGACAACATTTATTAAACATATTACAATATATAATTATTGACATGTGGCCACATACTTGTAAATACATTTGGACAAATACAATATTAAACAATCACATTCCTCAGCTGAGAGTGCACAAAGTTCTGCGGAAAGTATCTGACTACAGATGGACTTTCACGCAGTTCTCTGTGGGAGCTCTGATTACAGAGTAACTCCCCGAATCCTTCTGAGGCCCTTCCTTAAGTATCCAAACCAGGTGATGGCATGTCTCTGAAGACTGACCAATTTCGGTCAACGGTTAATTTTAGGGGCATTGTTGGCCTTGGTTCTCAAGTCCTCAGCCAATCAGATCACTTTAGGGGGTGGTCGTAATTCCCTTGTTCTGCCATGTGAGAGGCTCTCTCAGTTTGGTGGGTTTAGCCGAAGTTTCTATAGTTCTCTTAGGGAAAACTATACTGCCTTAAATCTGAGTGTATAACACTCGCCGTCTCATGCCTATTCAAACGAGACCAAACATGCGTGTATTTGTCCCTAACATCTATGTGTGGTGAGTTATCCTATTTCTAGTGGAAAAGGTGTCTGTGTCTGGGGACTGACAGCTGTTGTTGCTGTGGTTTGACTGTGGAACTCCGGCCACTCCAGGGGGTGAAAGGTCTTGCTTTTTCTGTATTGCTCCAGTTATTCTCAGGAGCCGGCAGGGCTTTGCCTTCCTTAAAAGGGATGGTTTGATGCGTGGAGTCCAATCTTGCCTGGGCCAGTGGATCCTTTTCTTGGAGCTCTGAGATGGACTGATGCAGGCTGATCAGAGTTGGGGCCTGCAGGACCTATAAGTTTTATGTCCTTACATCAATCTCTAGTTGTGATAGCAGTTGTTTCTGGCCACAACCGGGATTCGAACCCCGGTCTCCCGTGTGAAAGGCGGCGATCTTACCACTACACTATCCAGCAACTATATAATACAATATATAAAAAATATAATATAAATATAATATAAATATATAAAATATATAAAATATATTTTTGGCCACAACCGGGATTCGAACCCCGGTCTCCCGTGTGAAAGGCGGCGATCTTACCACTACACTATCCAGCAACTATATAATATAAGGGAGATTTACGGGAAAATACTAATACGGGAGGACGGCGCGAAAGAGAAGTAAAATACGGTAGTTTCCCGGCCAAAACGGGAGACTTGACAGCCTGAGATGGCTTTTCCAGCGAAAACGACTTCATTATTTATCTGATTGATTTATCGACAGACCATCATACTTTTTAGACGTTATAATAACAACACTCTATTGATCCCCCTCTTACTGTCCATGATACACAATGACGAGACACATGTTCACTAATGACGAGAACTATTCTATTTTTCATGCCGGGTCCTTCAAATCTTACATTTACAAATCTTGTTCTTGTTCTCTGCTCGTTCCCGTAGATATATATTATTATACGGAGATTTACGGAGTCTTCAAAGACGGTCCAGCTCAAGGATCACTGTTGCTGTGGTGTAGATCAGCTGATCTGTAGTAGTCTTCTACGTACATCTTCTAGTAGACCTTCTGAGGGTACTTCACGCATTCTTGGTCGGAGGGTCCAGGTTTCCAGCTTAGCTTATTTCTTATTTCTCAGGTCAGCTGCTCTTGTATTCAGCCTACTAATATATATGGGGCTTGGTACCCAATCTCGGAATGTGGGGATGATGATATCTCCCCCCTGACCTGTCGTCCTGGCTCCCCCTTGTCGTAGCAATCGTGTTGTACCTCATCAATGTAGGGAGCCGCCCACTGGCCCAATGGCGGAATCCAATGGCGCAGCCGAAGGCTGTGAATGCGTGTTGGTCCTTCCAAGCGCTCCTGGGAATTACTTACCCTTTTTAATATACAAGATATTCTTTTAGACACACATCTGACTCCATTTTATTAATGACCTTATTTCAGTATATTGTAGTCATGACGTTTATGTTGTTCGGATTACTTCGGGACTCTCCTTTAGATTACCAACTCTAGTTTACCCCTGACGAAGGAGTCCGCCAGATTCGCCTCGGCCGACAGGGCGATCCGTGGGCTTGTTCCACAGGGTTTGTCTTAGATGCACGGAAATCGGCACCATTTAAGACAATGTCAGCCTCTGATTATTCGGGTCCCTCGACCTATATAATTTCCCAAAGGCCCAGTGTCTGCCAATTACTGAGCATGTGGGTGCCTCGGAGATTAAGCCGATGTTTACCCGAACCACACGTACATCCACCTCAGAGGCTCAGCCGGGGGCAGCCCATATCATAACATGTGTCAACCTCAGCGGCTGTGACGGCGCACCTTTTGTTGCGGTAGTTTGTACGAGGTTTTACTTTGGGCTCGTCTCAGGGACTCCGCCGATGCCGCCCATTGTCTTACCATGTGAGCGTCTCAGGGACTATGCCCGGTGCCTAGGAACATAGTGTGTACGCCCCTCAGAGGGCAGACCGGTACCTTTCATCAGCATGTGTTGACCTCAGAGGTTAAGTCGGCCCGTAACTGAGCGTGTGCGAACTCCAGAGGTGCGGTTTTGGTATCCACCTAACTTAACTTGGGCAGTCGAGTTTGGGACCCGGATAAAGGGGATTTAACCCAGAGGCTGCAAGATAGTATTTATCACTTTAGTCCTAATCAGGATAGAAGTCCAATCTGGAAAGTTTATAAAGAAGTTAGCAAATCAGACAGTCATGAAGTAATCAAGACAACATTTATTAAACATATTACAATATATAATTATTGACATGTGGCCACATACTTGTAAATACATTTGGACAAATACAATATTAAACAATCACATTCCTCAGCTGAGAGTGCACAAAGTTCTGCGGAAAGTATCTGACTACAGATGGACTTTCACGCAGTTCTCTGTGGGAGCTCTGATTACAGAGTAACTCCCCGAATCCTTCTGAGGCCCTTCCTTAAGTATCCAAACCAGGTGATGGCATGTCTCTGAAGACTGACCAATTTCGGTCAACGGTTAATTTTAGGGGCATTGTTGGCCTTGGTTCTCAAGTCCTCAGCCAATCAGATCACTTTAGGGGGTGGTCGTAATTCCCTTGTTCTGCCATGTGAGAGGCTCTCTCAGTTTGGTGGGTTTAGCCGAAGTTTCTATAGTTCTCTTAGGGAAAACTATACTGCCTTAAATCTGAGTGTATAACACTCGCCGTCTCATGCCTATTCAAACGAGACCAAACATGCGTGTATTTGTCCCTAACATCTATGTGTGGTGAGTTATCCTATTTCTAGTGGAAAAGGTGTCTGTGTCTGGGGACTGACAGCTGTTGTTGCTGTGGTTTGACTGTGGAACTCCGGCCACTCCAGGGGGTGAAAGGTCTTGCTTTTTCTGTATTGCTCCAGTTATTCTCAGGAGCCGGCAGGGCTTTGCCTTCCTTAAAAGGGATGGTTTGATGCGTGGAGTCCAATCTTGCCTGGGCCAGTGGATCCTTTTCTTGGAGCTCTGAGATGGACTGATGCAGGCTGATCAGAGTTGGGGCCTGCAGGACCTATAAGTTTTATGTCCTTACATCAATCTCTAGTTGTGATAGCAGTTGTTTCTGGCCACAACCGGGATTCGAACCCCGGTCTCCCGTGTGAAAGGCGGCGATCTTACCACTACACTATCCAGCAACTATATAATATAAGGGAGATTTACGGGAAAATACTAATACGGGAGGACGGCGCGAAAGAGAAGTAAAATACGGTAGTTTCCCGGCCAAAACGGGAGACTTGACAGCCTGAGATGGCTTTTCCAGCGAAAACGACTTCATTATTTATCTGATTGATTTATCGACAGACCATCATACTTTTTAGACGTTATAATAACAACACTCTATTGATCCCCCTCTTACTGTCCATGATACACAATGACGAGAACTATTCTATTTTTCATGCCGGGTCCTTCAAATCTTACATTTACAAATCTTGTTCTTGTTCTCTGCTCGTTCCCGTAGATATATATTATTATACGGAGATTTACGGAGTCTTCAAAGACGGTCCAGCTCAAGGATCACTGTTGCTGTGGTGTAGATCAGCTGATCTGTAGTAGTCTTCTACGTACATCTTCTAGTAGACCTTCTGAGGGTACTTCACGCATTCTTGGTCGGAGGGTCCAGGTTTCCAGCTTAGCTTATTTCTTATTTCTCAGGTCAGCTGCTCTTGTATTCAGCCTACTAATATATATGGGGCTTGGTACCCAATCTCGGAATGTGGGGATGATGATATCTCCCCCCTGACCTGTCGTCCTGGCTCCCCCTTGTCGTAGCAATCGTGTTGTACCTCATCAATCTCTAGTTGTGATAGCAGTTGTTTCTGGCCACAACCGGGATTCGAACCCCGGTCTCCCGTGTGAAAGGCGGCGATCTTACCACTACACTATCCAGCAACTATATAATACAATATATAAAAAATATAATATAAATATAATATAAATATATAAAATATATAAAATATATTTTTGGCCACAACCGGGATTCGAACCCCGGTCTCCCGTGTGAAAGGCGGCGATCTTACCACTACACTATCCAGCAACTATATAATATAAGGGAGATTTACGGGAAAATACTAATACGGGAGGACGGCGCGAAAGAGAAGTAAAATACGGTAGTTTCCCGGCCAAAACGGGAGACTTGACAGCCTGAGATGGCTTTTCCAGCGAAAACGACTTCATTATTTATCTGATTGATTTATCGACAGACCATCATACTTTTTAGACGTTATAATAACGTCTCTTACTGTCCATGATACACAATGACGAGACACATGTTCACTAATGACGAGAACTATTCTATTTTTCATGCCGGGTCCTTCAAATCTTACATTTACAAATCTTGTTCTTGTTCTCTGCTCGTTCCCGTAGATATATATTATTATACGGAGATTTACGGAGTCTTCAAAGACGGTCCAGCTCAAGGATCACTGTTGCTGTGGTGTAGATCAGCTGATCTGTAGTAGTCTTCTACGTACATCTTCTAGTAGACCTTCTGAGGGTACTTCACGCATTCTTGGTCGGAGGGTCCAGGTTTCCAGCTTAGCTTATTTCTTATTTCTCAGGTCAGCTGCTCTTGTATTCAGCCTACTAATATATATGGGGCTTGGTACCCAATCTCGGAATGTGGGGATGATGATATCTCCCCCCTGACCTGTCGTCCTGGCTCCCCCTTGTCGTAGCAATCGTGTTGTACCTCATCAATGTAGGGAGCCGCCCACTGGCCCAATGGCGGAATCCAATGGCGCAGCCGAAGGCTGTGAATGCGTGTTGGTCCTTCCAAGCGCTCCTGGGAATTACTTACCCTTTTTAATATACAAGATATTCTTTTAGACACACATCTGACTCCATTTTATTAATGACCTTATTTCAGTATATTGTAGTCATGACGTTTATGTTGTTCGGATTACTTCGGGACTCTCCTTTAGATTACCAACTCTAGTTTACCCCTGACGAAGGAGTCCGCCAGATTCGCCTCGGCCGACAGGGCGATCCGTGGGCTTGTTCCACAGGGTTTGTCTTAGATGCACGGAAATCGGCACCATTTAAGACAATGTCAGCCTCTGATTATTCGGGTCCCTCGACCTATATAATTTCCCAAAGGCCCAGTGTCTGCCAATTACTGAGCATGTGGGTGCCTCGGAGATTAAGCCGATGTTTACCCGAACCACACGTACATCCACCTCAGAGGCTCAGCCGGGGGCAGCCCATATCATAACATGTGTCAACCTCAGCGGCTGTGACGGCGCACCTTTTGTTGCGGTAGTTTGTACGAGGTTTTACTTTGGGCTCGTCTCAGGGACTCCGCCGATGCCGCCCATTGTCTTACCATGTGAGCGTCTCAGGGACTATGCCCGGTGCCTAGGAACATAGTGTGTACGCCCCTCAGAGGGCAGACCGGTACCTTTCATCAGCATGTGTTGACCTCAGAGGTTAAGTCGGCCCGTAACTGAGCGTGTGCGAACTCCAGAGGTGCGGTTTTGGTATCCACCTAACTTAACTTGGGCAGTCGAGTTTGGGACCCGGATAAAGGGGATTTAACCCAGAGGCTGCAAGATAGTATTTATCACTTTAGTCCTAATCAGGATAGAAGTCCAATCTGGAAAGTTTATAAAGAAGTTAGCAAATCAGACAGTCATGAAGTAATCAAGACAACATTTATTAAACATATTACAATATATAATTATTGACATGTGGCCACATACTTGTAAATACATTTGGACAAATACAATATTAAACAATCACATTCCTCAGCTGAGAGTGCACAAAGTTCTGCGGAAAGTATCTGACTACAGATGGACTTTCACGCAGTTCTCTGTGGGAGCTCTGATTACAGAGTAACTCCCCGAATCCTTCTGAGGCCCTTCCTTAAGTATCCAAACCAGGTGATGGCATGTCTCTGAAGACTGACCAATTTCGGTCAACGGTTAATTTTAGGGGCATTGTTGGCCTTGGTTCTCAAGTCCTCAGCCAATCAGATCACTTTAGGGGGTGGTCGTAATTCCCTTGTTCTGCCATGTGAGAGGCTCTCTCAGTTTGGTGGGTTTAGCCGAAGTTTCTATAGTTCTCTTAGGGAAAACTATACTGCCTTAAATCTGAGTGTATAACACTCGCCGTCTCATGCCTATTCAAACGAGACCAAACATGCGTGTATTTGTCCCTAACATCTATGTGTGGTGAGTTATCCTATTTCTAGTGGAAAAGGTGTCTGTGTCTGGGGACTGACAGCTGTTGTTGCTGTGGTTTGACTGTGGAACTCCGGCCACTCCAGGGGGTGAAAGGTCTTGCTTTTTCTGTATTGCTCCAGTTATTCTCAGGAGCCGGCAGGGCTTTGCCTTCCTTAAAAGGGATGGTTTGATGCGTGGAGTCCAATCTTGCCTGGGCCAGTGGATCCTTTTCTTGGAGCTCTGAGATGGACTGATGCAGGCTGATCAGAGTTGGGGCCTGCAGGACCTATAAGTTTTATGTCCTTACATCAATCTCTAGTTGTGATAGCAGTTGTTTCTGGCCACAACCGGGATTCGAACCCCGGTCTCCCGTGTGAAAGGCGGCGATCTTACCACTACACTATCCAGCAACTATATAATACAATATATAAAAAATATAATATAAATATAATATAAATATATAAAATATATAAAATATATTTTTGGCCACAACCGGGATTCGAACCCCGGTCTCCCGTGTGAAAGGCGGCGATCTTACCACTACACTATCCAGCAACTATATAATATAAGGGAGATTTACGGGAAAATACTAATACGGGAGGACGGCGCGAAAAAGAAGTAAAATACGGTAGTTTCCCGGCCAAAACGGGAGACTTGACAGCCTGAGATGGCTTTTCCAGCGAAAACGACTTCATTATTTATCTGATTGATTTATCGACAGACCATCATACTTTTTAGACGTTATAATAACAACACTCTATTGATCCCCCTCTTACTGTCCATGATACACAATGACGAGAACTATTCTATTTTTCATGCCGGGTCCTTCAAATCTTACATTTACAAATCTTGTTCTTGTTCTCTGCTCGTTCCCGTAGATATATATTATTATACGGAGATTTACGGAGTCTTCAAAGACGGTCCAGCTCAAGGATCACTGTTGCTGTGGTGTAGATCAGCTGATCTGTAGTAGTCTTCTACGTACATCTTCTAGTAGACCTTCTGAGGGTACTTCACGCATTCTTGGTCGGAGGGTCCAGGTTTCCAGCTTAGCTTATTTCTTATTTCTCAGGTCAGCTGCTCTTGTATTCAGCCTACTAATATATATGGGGCTTGGTACCCAATCTCGGAATGTGGGGATGATGATATCTCCCCCCTGACCTGTCGTCCTGGCTCCCCCTTGTCGTAGCAATCGTGTTGTACCTCATCAATCTCTAGTTGTGATAGCAGTTGTTTCTGGCCACAACCGGGATTCGAACCCCGGTCTCCCGTGTGAAAGGCGGCGATCTTACCACTACACTATCCAGCAACTATATAATACAATATATAAAAAATATAATATAAATATATAAAATATATAAAATATATTTTTGGCCACAACCGGGATTCGAACCCCGGTCTCCCGTGTGAAAGGCGGCGATCTTACCACTACACTATCCAGCAACTATATAATATAAGGGAGATTTACGGGAAAATACTAATACGGGAGGACGGCGGGAAAGAGAAGTAAAATACGGTAGTTTCCCGGCCAAAACGGGAGACTTGACAGCCTGAGATGGCTGTCTCTGGCCACGCCCCCTACAGTCGGTCCGGCCCCTGGCTTTTCCAGCGTGTTCGCGAAAACGACTTCATTATTTATCTGATTGATTTATCGACAGACCATCATACTTTTTAGACGTTATAATAACAACACTCTATTGATCCCCCTCTTACTGTCCATGATACACAATGACGAGACACATGTTCACTAATGACGAGAACTATTCTATTTTTCATGCCGGGTCCTTCAAATCTTACATTTACAAATTTTGTTCTTGTTCTCTGCTCGTTCCCGTAGATATATATTATTATACGGAGATTTACGGAGTCTTCAAAGACGGTCCAGCTCAAGGATCACTGTTGCTGTGGTGTAGATCAGCTGATCTGTAGTAGTCTTCTACGTACATCTTCTAGTAGACCTTCTGAGGGTACTTCACGCATTCTTGGTCGCATTCTAGTTTACCCCTGACGAAGGAGTCCGCCAGATTCGCCTCGGCCGACAGGGCGATCCGTGGGCTTGTTCCACAGGGTTTGTCTTAGATGCACGGAAATCGGCACCATTTAAGACAATGTCAGCCTCTGATTATTCGGGTCCCTCGACCTATATAATTTCCCAAAGGCCCAGTGTCTGCCAATTACTGAGCATGTGGGTGCCTCGGAGATTAAGCCGATGTTTACCCGAACCACACGTACATCCACCTCAGAGGCTCAGCCGGGGGCAGCCCATATCATAACATGTGTCAACCTCAGCGGCTGTGACGGCGCACCTTTTGTTGCGGTAGTTTGTACGAGGTTTTACTTTGGGCTCGTCTCAGGGACTCCGCCGATGCCGCCCATTGTCTTACCATGTGAGCGTCTCAGGGACTATGCCCGGTGCCTAGGAACATAGTGTGTACGCCCCTCAGAGGGCAGACCGGTACCTTTCATCAGCATGTGTTGACCTCAGAGGTTAAGTCGGCCCGTAACTGAGCGTGTGCGAACTCCAGAGGTGCGGTTTTGGTATCCACCTAACTTAACTTGGGCAGTCGAGTTTGGGACCCGGATAAAGGGGATTTAACCCAGAGGCTGCAAGATAGTATTTATCACTTTAGTCCTAATCAGGATAGAAGTCCAATCTGGAAAGTTTATAAAGAAGTTAGCAAATCAGACAGTCATGAAGTAATCAAGACAACATTTATTAAACATATTACAATATATAATTATTGACATGTGGCCACATACTTGTAAATACATTTGGACAAATACAATATTAAACAATCACATTCCTCAGCTGAGAGTGCACAAAGTTCTGCGGAAAGTATCTGACTACAGATGGACTTTCACGCAGTTCTCTGTGGGAGCTCTGATTACAGAGTAACTCCCCGAATCCTTCTGAGGCCCTTCCTTAAGTATCCAAACCAGGTGATGGCATGTCTCTGAAGACTGACCAATTTCGGTCAACGGTTAATTTTAGGGGCATTGTTGGCCTTGGTTCTCAAGTCCTCAGCCAATCAGATCACTTTAGGGGGTGGTCGTAATTCCCTTGTTCTGCCATGTGAGAGGCTCTCTCAGTTTGGTGGGTTTAGCCGAAGTTTCTATAGTTCTCTTAGGGAAAACTATACTGCCTTAAATCTGAGTGTATAACACTCGCCGTCTCATGCCTATTCAAACGAGACCAAACATGCGTGTATTTGTCCCTAACATCTATGTGTGGTGAGTTATCCTATTTCTAGTGGAAAAGGTGTCTGTGTCTGGGGACTGACAGCTGTTGTTGCTGTGGTTTGACTGTGGAACTCCGGCCACTCCAGGGGGTGAAAGGTCTTGCTTTTTCTGTATTGCTCCAGTTATTCTCAGGAGCCGGCAGGGCTTTGCCTTCCTTAAAAGGGATGGTTTGATGCGTGGAGTCCAATCTTGCCTGGGCCAGTGGATCCTTTTCTTGGAGCTCTGAGATGGACTGATGCAGGCTGATCAGAGTTGGGGCCTGCAGGACCTATAAGTTTTATGTCCTTACATCAATCTCTAGTTGTGATAGCAGTTGTTTCTGGCCACAACCGGGATTCGAACCCCGGTCTCCCGTGTGAAAGGCGGCGATCTTACCACTACACTATCCAGCAACTATATAATATAAGGGAGATTTACGGGAAAATACTAATACGGGAGGACGGCGCGAAAGAGAAGTAAAATACGGTAGTTTCCCGGCCAAAACGGGAGACTTGACAGCCTGAGATGGCTTTTCCAGCGAAAACGACTTCATTATTTATCTGATTGATTTATCGACAGACCATCATACTTTTTAGACGTTATAATAACAACACTCTATTGATCCCCCTCTTACTGTCCATGATACACAATGACGAGACACATGTTCACTAATGACGAGAACTATTCTATTTTTCATGCCGGGTCCTTCAAATCTTACATTTACAAATCTTGTTCTTGTTCTCTGCTCGTTTACGGAGTCTTCAAAGACGGTCCAGCTCAAGGATCACTGTTGCTGTGGTGTAGATCAGCTGATCTGTAGTAGTCTTCTACGTACATCTTCTAGTAGACCTTCTGAGGGTACTTCACGCATTCTTGGTCGGAGGGTCCAGGTTTCCAGCTTAGCTTATTTCTTATTTCTCAGGTCAGCTGCTCTTGTATTCAGCCTACTAATATATATGGGGCTTGGTACCCAATCTCGGAATGTGGGGATGATGATATCTCCCCCCTGACCTGTCGTCCTGGCTCCCCCTTGTCGTAGCAATCGTGTTGTACCTCATCAATCTCTAGTTGTGATAGCAGTTGTTTCTGGCCACAACCGGGATTCGAACCCCGGTCTCCCGTGTGAAAGGCGGCGATCTTACCACTACACTATCCAGCAACTATATAATATAAGGGAGATTTACGGGAAAATACTAATACGGGAGGACGGCGCGAAAGAGAAGTAAAATAACTTCTCTTCGGAGGGTCCAGGTTTCCAGCTTAGCTTATTTCTTATTTCTCAGGTCAGCTGCTCTTGTATTCAGCCTACTAATATATATGGGGCTTGGTACCCAATCTCGGAATGTGGGGATGATGATATCTCCCCCCTGACCTGTCGTCCTGGCTCCCCCTTGTCGTAGCAATCGTGTTGTACCTCATCAATCTCTAGTTGTGATAGCAGTTGTTTCTGGCCACAACCGGGATTCGAACCCCGGTCTCCCGTGTGAAAGGCGGCGATCTTACCACTACACTATCCAGCAACTATATAATACAATATATAAAAAATATAATATAAATATAATATAAATATATAAAATATATAAAATATATAAAATATATTTTTGGCCACAACCGGGATTCGAACCCCGATCTCCCGTGTGAAAGGCGGCGATCTTACCACTACACTATCCAGCAACTATATAATATAAGGGAGATTTACGGGAAAATACTAATACGGGAGGACGGCGCGAAAGAGAAGTAAAATACGGTAGTTTCCCGGCCAAAACGGGAGACTTGACAGCCTGAGATGGCTTTTCCAGCGAAAACGACTTCATTATTTATCTGATTGATTTATCGACAGACCATCATACTTTTTAGACGTTATAATAACAACACTCTATTGATCCCCCTCTTACTGTCCATGATACACAATGACGAGACACATGTTCACTAATGACGAGAACTATTCTATTTTTCATGCCGGGTCCTTCAAATCTTACATTTACAAATCTTGTTCTTGTTCTCTGCTCGTTCCCGTAGATATATATTATTATACGGAGATTTACGGAGTCTTCAAAGACGGTCCAGCTCAAGGATCACTGTTGCTGTGGTGTAGATCAGCTGATCTGTAGTAGTCTTCTACGTACATCTTCTAGTAGACCTTCTGAGGGTACTTCACGCATTCTTGGTCGGAGGGTCCAGGTTTCCAGCTTAGCTTATTTCTTATTTCTCAGGTCAGCTGCTCTTGTATTCAGCCTACTAATATATATGGGGCTTGGTACCCAATCTCGGAATGTGGGGATGATGATATCTCCCCCCTGACCTGTCGTCCTGGCTCCCCCTTGTCGTAGCAATCGTGTTGTCTGCCAATTACTGAGCATGTGGGTGCCTCGGAGATTAAGCCGATGTTTACCCGAACCACACGTACATCCACCTCAGAGGCTCAGCCGGGGGCAGCCCATATCATAACATGTGTCAACCTCAGCGGCTGTGACGGCGCACCTTTTGTTGCGGTAGTTTGTACGAGGTTTTACTTTGGGCTCGTCTCAGGGACTCCGCCGATGCCGCCCATTGTCTTACCATGTGAGCGTCTCAGGGACTATGCCCGGTGCCTAGGAACATAGTGTGTACGCCCCTCAGAGGGCAGACCGGTACCTTTCATCAGCATGTGTTGACCTCAGAGGTTAAGTCGGCCCGTAACTGAGCGTGTGCGAACTCCAGAGGTGCGGTTTTGGTATCCACCTAACTTAACTTGGGCAGTCGAGTTTGGGACCCGGATAAAGGGGATTTAACCCAGAGGCTGCAAGATAGTATTTATCACTTTAGTCCTAATCAGGATAGAAGTCCAATCTGGAAAGTTTATAAAGAAGTTAGCAAATCAGACAGTCATGAAGTAATCAAGACAACATTTATTAAACATATTACAATATATAATTATTGACATGTGGCCACATACTTGTAAATACATTTGGACAAATACAATATTAAACAATCACATTCCTCAGCTGAGAGTGCACAAAGTTCTGCGGAAAGTATCTGACTACAGATGGACTTTCACGCAGTTCTCTGTGGGAGCTCTGATTACAGAGTAACTCCCCGAATCCTTCTGAGGCCCTTCCTTAAGTATCCAAACCAGGTGATGGCATGTCTCTGAAGACTGACCAATTTCGGTCAACGGTTAATTTTAGGGGCATTGTTGGCCTTGGTTCTCAAGTCCTCAGCCAATCAGATCACTTTAGGGGGTGGTCGTAATTCCCTTGTTCTGCCATGTGAGAGGCTCTCTCAGTTTGGTGGGTTTAGCCGAAGTTTCTATAGTTCTCTTAGGGAAAACTATACTGCCTTAAATCTGAGTGTATAACACTCGCCGTCTCATGCCTATTCAAACGAGACCAAACATGCGTGTATTTGTCCCTAACATCTATGTGTGGTGAGTTATCCTATTTCTAGTGGAAAAGGTGTCTGTGTCTGGGGACTGACAGCTGTTGTTGCTGTGGTTTGACTGTGGAACTCCGGCCACTCCAGGGGGTGAAAGGTCTTGCTTTTTCTGTATTGCTCCAGTTATTCTCAGGAGCCGGCAGGGCTTTGCCTTCCTTAAAAGGGATGGTTTGATGCGTGGAGTCCAATCTTGCCTGGGCCAGTGGATCCTTTTCTTGGAGCTCTGAGATGGACTGATGCAGGCTGATCAGAGTTGGGGCCTGCAGGACCTATAAGTTTTATGTCCTTACATCAATCTCTAGTTGTGATAGCAGTTGTTTCTGGCCACAACCGGGATTCGAACCCCGGTCTCCCGTGTGAAAGGCGGCGATCTTACCACTACACTATCCAGCAACTATATAATACAATATATAAAAAATATAATATAAATATAATATAAATATATAAAATATATAAAATATATTTTTGGCCACAACCGGGATTCGAACCCCGGTCTCCCGTGTGAAAGGCGGCGATCTTACCACTACACTATCCAGCAACTATATAATATAAGGGAGATTTACGGGAAAATACTAATACGGGAGGACGGCGCGAAAGAGAAGTAAAATACGGTAGTTTCCCGGCCAAAACGGGAGACTTGACAGCCTGAGATGGCTTTTCCAGCGAAAACGACTTCATTATTTATCTGATTGATTTATCGACAGACCATCATACTTTTTAGACGTTATAATCCCCCTCTTACTGTCCATGATACACAATGACGAGACACATGTTCACTAATGACGAGAACTATTCTATTTTTCATGCCGGGTCCTTCAAATCTTACATTTACAAATCTTGTTCTTGTTCTCTGCTCGTTCCCGTAGATATATATTATTATACGGAGATTTACGGAGTCTTCAAAGACGGTCCGGCTCCAGCTCAAGGATCACTGTTGCTGTGGTGTAGATCAGCTGATCTGTAGTAGTCTTCTACGTACATCTTCTAGTAGACCTTCTGAGGGTACTTCACGCATTCTTGGTCGGAGGGTCCAGGTTTCCAGCTTAGCTTATTTCTTATTTCTCAGGTCAGCTGCTCTTGTATTCAGCCTACTAATATATATGGGGCTTGGTACCCAATCTCGGAATGTGGGGATGATGATATCTCCCCCCTGACCTGTCGTCCTGGCTCCCCCTTGTCGTAGCAATCGTGTTGTACCTCATCAATCTCTAGTTGTGATAGCAGTTGTTTCTGGCCACAACCGGGATTCGAACCCCGGTCTCCCGTGTGAAAGGCGGCGATCTTACCACTACACTATCCAGCAACTATATAATACAATATATAAAAAATATAATATAAATATAATATAAATATATAAAATATATAAAATATATTTTTGGCCTCAACCGGGATTCGAACCCCGGTCTCCCGTGTGAAAGGCGGCGATCTTACCACTACACTATCCAGCAACTATATAATATAAGGGAGATTTACGGGAAAATACTAATACGGGAGGACGGCGGGAAAGAGAAGTAAAATACGGTAGTTTCCCGGCCAAAACGGGAGACTTGACAGCCTGAGATGGCTTTTCCAGCGAAAACGACTTCATTATTTATCTGATTGATTTATCGACAGACCATCATACTTTTTAGACGTTATAATAACAACACTCTATTGATCCCCCTCTTACTGTCCATGATACACAATGACGAGACACATGTTCACTAATGACGAGAACTATTCTATTTTTCATGCCGGGTCCTTCAAATCTTACATTTACAAATCTTGTTCTTGTTCTCTGCTCGTTCCCGTAGATATATATTATTATACGGAGATTTACGGAGTCTTCAAAGACGGTCCAGCTCAAGGATCACTGTTGCTGTGGTGTAGATCAGCTGATCTGTAGTAGTCTTCTACGTACATCTTCTAGTAGACCTTCTGAGGGTACTTCACGCATTCTTGGTCGGAGGGTCCAGGTTTCCAGCTTAGCTTATTTCTTATTTCTCAGGTCAGCTGCTCTTGTATTCAGCCTACTAATATATATGGGGCTTGGTACCCAATCTCGGAATGTGGGGATGATGATATCTCCCCCCTGACCTGTCGTCCTGGCTCCCCCTTGTCGTAGCAATCGTGTTGTACCTCATCAATCTCTAGTTGTGATAGCAGTTGTTTCTGGCCACAACCGGGATTCGAACCCCGGTCTCCCGTGTGAAAGGCGGCGATCTTACCACTACACTATCCAGCAACTATATAATACAATATATAAAAAATATAATATAAATATAATATAAATATATAAAATATATAAAATATATTTTTGGCCACAACCGGGATTCGAACCCCGGTCTCCCGTGTGAAAGGCGGCGATCTTACCACTACACTATCCAGCAACTATATAATATAAGGGAGATTTACGGGAAAATACTAATACGGGAGGACGGCGGGAAAGAGAAGTAAAATACGGTAGTTTCCCGGCCAAAACGGGAGACTTGACAGCCTGAGATGGCTTTTCCAGCGAAAACGACTTCATTATTTATCTGATTGATTTATCGACAGACCATCATACTTTTTAGACGTTATAATAACAACACTCTATTGATCCCCCTCTTACTGTCCATGATACACAATGACGAGACACATGTTCACTAATGACGAGAACTATTCTATTTTTCATGCCGGGTCCTTCAAATCTTACATTTACAAATCTTGTTCTTGTTCTCTGCTCGTTCCCGTAGATATATATTATTATACGGAGATTTACGGAGTCTTCAAAGACGGTCCAGCTCAAGGATCACTGTTGCTGTGGTGTAGATCAGCTGATCTGTAGAAGTTAGCAAATCAGACAGTCATGAAGTAATCAAGACAACATTTATTAAACATATTACAATATATAATTATTGACATGTGGCCACATACTTGTAAATACATTTGGACAAATACAATATTAAACAATCACATTCCTCAGCTGAGAGTGCACAAAGTTCTGCGGAAAGTATCTGACTACAGATGGACTTTCACGCAGTTCTCTGTGGGAGCTCTGATTACAGAGTAACTCCCCGAATCCTTCTGAGGCCCTTCCTTAAGTATCCAAACCAGGTGATGGCATGTCTCTGAAGACTGACCAATTTCGGTCAACGGTTAATTTTAGGGGCATTGTTGGCCTTGGTTCTCAAGTCCTCAGCCAATCAGATCACTTTAGGGGGTGGTCGTAATTCCCTTGTTCTGCCATGTGAGAGGCTCTCTCAGTTTGGTGGGTTTAGCCGAAGTTTCTATAGTTCTCTTAGGGAAAACTATACTGCCTTAAATCTGAGTGTATAACACTCGCCGTCTCATGCCTATTCAAACGAGACCAAACATGCGTGTATTTGTCCCTAACATCTATGTGTGGTGAGTTATCCTATTTCTAGTGGAAAAGGTGTCTGTGTCTGGGGACTGACAGCTGTTGTTGCTGTGGTTTGACTGTGGAACTCCGGCCACTCCAGGGGGTGAAAGGTCTTGCTTTTTCTGTATTGCTCCAGTTATTCTCAGGAGCCGGCAGGGCTTTGCCTTCCTTAAAAGGGATGGTTTGATGCGTGGAGTCCAATCTTGCCTGGGCCAGTGGATCCTTTTCTTGGAGCTCTGAGATGGACTGATGCAGGCTGATCAGAGTTGGGGCCTGCAGGACCTATAAGTTTTATGTCCTTACATCAATCTCTAGTTGTGATAGCAGTTGTTTCTGGCCACAACCGGGATTCGAACCCCGGTCTCCCGTGTGAAAGGCGGCGATCTTACCACTACACTATCCAGCAACTATATAATACAATATATAAAAAATATAATATAAATATAATATAAATATATAAAATATATAAAATATATTTTTGGCCACAACCGGGATTCGAACCCCGGTCTCCCGTGTGAAAGGCGGCGATCTTACCACTACACTATCCAGCAACTATATAATATAAGGGAGATTTACGGGAAAATACTAATACGGGAGGACGGCGCGAAAGAGAAGTAAAATACGGTAGTTTCCCGGCCAAAACGGGAGACTTGACAGCCTGAGATGGCTTTTCCAGCGAAAACGACTTCATTATTTATCTGATTGATTTATCGACAGACCATCATACTTTTTAGACGTTATAATCCCCCTCTTACTGTCCATGATACACAATGACGAGACACATGTTCACTAATGACGAGAACTATTCTATTTTTCATGCCGGGTCCTTCAAATCTTACATTTACAAATCTTGTTCTTGTTCTCTGCTCGTTCCCGTAGATATATATTATTATACGGAGATTTACGGAGTCTTCAAAGACGGTCCAGCTCAAGGATCACTGTTGCTGTGGTGTAGATCAGCTGATCTGTAGTAGTCTTCTACGTACATCTTCTAGTAGACCTTCTGAGGGTACTTCACGCATTCTTGGTCGGAGGGTCCAGGTTTCCAGCTTAGCTTATTTCTTATTTCTTATATCCAGCAACTATATAATACAATATATAAAAAATATAATATAAATATAATATAAATATATAAAATATATAAAATATATTTTTGGCCACAACCGGGATTCGAACCCCGGTCTCCCGTGTGAAAGGCGGCGATCTTACCACTACACTATCCAGCAACTATATAATATAAGGGAGATTTACGGGAAAATACTAATACGGGAGGACGGCGGGAAAGAGAAGTAAAATACGGTAGTTTCCCGGCCAAAACGGGAGACTTGACAGCCTGAGATGGCTGATCTCCCTTATACTACAGTCGGTCCGGCCCCTGGCTTTTCCAGCGTGTTCGCGAAAACGACTTCATTATTTATCTGATTGATTTATCGACAGACCATCATACTTTTTAGACGTTATAATAACAACACTCTATTGATCCCCCTCTTACTGTCCATGATACACAATGACGAGACACATGTTCACTAATGACGAGAACTATTCTATTTTTCATGCCGGGTCCTTCAAATCTTACATTTACAAATCTTGTTCTTGTTCTCTGCTCGTTCCCGTAGATATATATTATTATACGGAGATTTACGGAGTCTTCAAAGACGGTCCAGCTCAAGGATCACTGTTGCTGTGGTGTAGATCAGCTGATCTGTAGTAGTCTTCTACGTACATCTTCTAGTAGACCTTCTGAGGGTACTTCACGCATTCTTGGTCGGAGGGTCCAGGTTTCCAGCTTAGCTTATTTCTTATTTCTCAGGTCAGCTGCTCTTGTATTCAGCCTACTAATATATATGGGGCTTGGTACCCAATCTCGGAATGTGGGGATGATGATATCTCCCCCCTGACCTGTCGTCCTGGCTCCCCCTTGTCGTAGCAATCGTGTTGTACCTCATCAATGTAGGGAGCCGCCCACTGGCCCAATGGCGGAATCCAATGGCGCAGCCGAAGGCTGTGAATGCGTGTTGGTCCTTCCAAGCGCTCCTGGGAATTACTTACCCTTTTTAATATACAAGATATTCTTTTAGACACACATCTGACTCCATTTTATTAATGACCTTATTTCAGTATATTGTAGTCATGACGTTTATGTTGTTCGGATTACTTCGGGACTCTCCTTTAGATTACCAACTCTAGTTTACCCCTGACGAAGGAGTCCGCCAGATTCGCCTCGGCCGACAGGGCGATCCGTGGGCTTGTTCCACAGGGTTTGTCTTAGATGCACGGAAATCGGCACCATTTAAGACAATGTCAGCCTCTGATTATTCGGGTCCCTCGACCTATATAATTTCCCAAAGGCCCAGTGTCTGCCAATTACTGAGCATGTGGGTGCCTCGGAGATTAAGCCGATGTTTACCCGAACCACACGTACATCCACCTCAGAGGCTCAGCCGGGGGCAGCCCATATCATAACATGTGTCAACCTCAGCGGCTGTGACGGCGCACCTTTTGTTGCGGTAGTTTGTACGAGGTTTTACTTTGGGCTCGTCTCAGGGACTCCGCCGATGCCGCCCATTGTCTTACCATGTGAGCGTCTCAGGGACTATGCCCGGTGCCTAGGAACATAGTGTGTACGCCCCTCAGAGGGCAGACCGGACATGTGGCCACATACTTGTAAATACATTTGGACAAATACAATATTAAACAATCACATTCCTCAGCTGAGAGTGCACAAAGTTCTGCGGAAAGTATCTGACTACAGATGGACTTTCACGCAGTTCTCTGTGGGAGCTCTGATTACAGAGTAACTCCCCGAATCCTTCTGAGGCCCTTCCTTAAGTATCCAAACCAGGTGATGGCATGTCTCTGAAGACTGACCAATTTCGGTCAACGGTTAATTTTAGGGGCATTGTTGGCCTTGGTTCTCAAGTCCTCAGCCAATCAGATCACTTTAGGGGGTGGTCGTAATTCCCTTGTTCTGCCATGTGAGAGGCTCTCTCAGTTTGGTGGGTTTAGCCGAAGTTTCTATAGTTCTCTTAGGGAAAACTATACTGCCTTAAATCTGAGTGTATAACACTCGCCGTCTCATGCCTATTCAAACGAGACCAAACATGCGTGTATTTGTCCCTAACATCTATGTGTGGTGAGTTATCCTATTTCTAGTGGAAAAGGTGTCTGTGTCTGGGGACTGACAGCTGTTGTTGCTGTGGTTTGACTGTGGAACTCCGGCCACTCCAGGGGGTGAAAGGTCTTGCTTTTTCTGTATTGCTCCAGTTATTCTCAGGAGCCGGCAGGGCTTTGCCTTCCTTAAAAGGGATGGTTTGATGCGTGGAGTCCAATCTTGCCTGGGCCAGTGGATCCTTTTCTTGGAGCTCTGAGATGGACTGATGCAGGCTGATCAGAGTTGGGGCCTGCAGGACCTATAAGTTTTATGTCCTTACATCAATCTCTAGTTGTGATAGCAGTTGTTTCTGGCCACAACCGGGATTCGAACCCCGGTCTCCCGTGTGAAAGGCGGCGATCTTACCACTACACTATCCAGCAACTATATAATACAATATATAAAAAATATAATATAAATATAATATAAATATATAAAATATATAAAATATATTTTTGGCCACAACCGGGATTCGAACCCCGGTCTCCCGTGTGAAAGGCGGCGATCTTACCACTACACTATCCAGCAACTATATAATATAAGGGAGATTTACGGGAAAATACTAATACGGGAGGACGGCGCGAAAGAGAAGTAAAATACGGTAGTTTCCCGGCCAAAACGGGAGACTTGACAGCCTGAGATGGTCAGCAGGCTGTCTCTGGCCACGCCCCCTACACCCTGGCTTTTCCAGCGTGTTCGCGAAAACGACTTCATCATACTTTTTAGACGTTATAATAACAACACTCTATTGATCCCCCTCTTACTGTCCATGATACACAATGACGAGACACATGTTCACTAATGACGAGAACTATTCTATTTTTCATGCCGGGTCCTTCAAATCTTACATTTACAAATCTTGTTCTTGTTCTCTGCTCGTTCCCGTAGATATATATTATTATACGGAGATTTACGGAGTCTTCAAAGACGGTCCAGCTCAAGGATCACTGTTGCTGTGGTGTAGATCAGCTGATCTGTAGTAGTCTTCTACGTACATCTTCTAGTAGACCTTCTGAGGGTACTTCACGCATTCTTGGTCGGAGGGTCCAGGTTTCCAGCTTAGCTTATTTCTTATTTCTCAGGTCAGCTGCTCTTGTATTCAGCCTACTAATATATATGGGGCTTGGTACCCAATCTCGGAATGTGGGGATGATGATATCTCCCCCCTGACCTGTCGTCCTGGCTCCCCCTTGTCGTAGCAATCGTGTTGTACCTCATCAATGTAGGGAGCCGCCCACTGGCCCAATGGCGGAATCCAATGGCGCAGCCGAAGGCTGTGAATGCGTGTTGGTCCTTCCAAGCGCTCCTGGGAATTACTTACCCTTTTTAATATACAAGATATTCTTTTAGACACACATCTGACTCCATTTTATTAATGACCTTATTTCAGTATATTGTAGTCATGACGTTTATGTTGTTCGGATTACTTCGGGACTCTCCTTTAGATTACCAACTCTAGTTTACCCCTGACGAAGGAGTCCGCCAGATTCGCCTCGGCCGACAGGGCGATCCGTGGGCTTGTTCCACAGGGTTTGTCTTAGATGCACGGAAATCGGCACCATTTAAGACAATGTCAGCCTCTGATTATTCGGGTCCCTCGACCTATATAATTTCCCAAAGGCCCAGTGTCTGCCAATTACTGAGCATGTGGGTGCCTCGGAGATTAAGCCGATGTTTACCCGAACCACACGTACATCCACCTCAGAGGCTCAGCCGGGGGCAGCCCATATCATAACATGTGTCAACCTCAGCGGCTGTGACGGCGCACCTTTTGTTGCGGTAGTTTGTACGAGGTTTTACTTTGGGCTCGTCTCAGGGACTCCGCCGATGCCGCCCATTGTCTTACCATGTGAGCGTCTCAGGGACTATGCCCGGTGCCTAGGAACATAGTGTGTACGCCCCTCAGAGGGCAGACCGGACATGTGGCCACATACTTGTAAATACATTTGGACAAATACAATATTAAACAATCACATTCCTCAGCTGAGAGTGCACAAAGTTCTGCGGAAAGTATCTGACTACAGATGGACTTTCACGCAGTTCTCTGTGGGAGCTCTGATTACAGAGTAACTCCCCGAATCCTTCTGAGGCCCTTCCTTAAGTATCCAAACCAGGTGATGGCATGTCTCTGAAGACTGACCAATTTCGGTCAACGGTTAATTTTAGGGGCATTGTTGGCCTTGGTTCTCAAGTCCTCAGCCAATCAGATCACTTTAGGGGGTGGTCGTAATTCCCTTGTTCTGCCATGTGAGAGGCTCTCTCAGTTTGGTGGGTTTAGCCGAAGTTTCTATAGTTCTCTTAGGGAAAACTATACTGCCTTAAATCTGAGTGTATAACACTCGCCGTCTCATGCCTATTCAAACGAGACCAAACATGCGTGTATTTGTCCCTAACATCTATGTGTGGTGAGTTATCCTATTTCTAGTGGAAAAGGTGTCTGTGTCTGGGGACTGACAGCTGTTGTTGCTGTGGTTTGACTGTGGAACTCCGGCCACTCCAGGGGGTGAAAGGTCTTGCTTTTTCTGTATTGCTCCAGTTATTCTCAGGAGCCGGCAGGGCTTTGCCTTCCTTAAAAGGGATGGTTTGATGCGTGGAGTCCAATCTTGCCTGGGCCAGTGGATCCTTTTCTTGGAGCTCTGAGATGGACTGATGCAGGCTGATCAGAGTTGGGGCCTGCAGGACCTATAAGTTTTATGTCCTTACATCAATCTCTAGTTGTGATAGCAGTTGTTTCTGGCCACAACCGGGATTCGAACCCCGGTCTCCCGTGTGAAAGGCGGCGATCTTACCACTACACTATCCAGCAACTATATAATACAATATATAAAAAATATAATATAAATATAATATAAATATATAAAATATATAAAATATATTTTTGGCCACAACCGGGATTCGAACCCCGGTCTCCCGTGTGAAAGGCGGCGATCTTACCACTACACTATCCAGCAACTATATAATATAAGGGAGATTTACGGGAAAATACTAATACGGGAGGACGGCGCGAAAGAGAAGTAAAATACGGTAGTTTCCCGGCCAAAACGGGAGACTTGACAGCCTGAGATGGTCAGCAGGCTGTCTCTGGCCACGCCCCCTACACCCTGGCTTTTCCAGCGTGTTCGCGAAAACGACTTCATTATTTATCGACAGACCATCATACTTTTTAGACGTTATAATAACAACACTCTATTGATCCCCCTCTTACTGTCCATGATACACAATGACGAGACACATGTTCACTAATGACGAGAACTATTCTATTTTTCATGCCGGGGGTCCTTCAAATCTTACATTTACAAATCTTGTTCTTGTTCTCTGCTTTCTCCTTTCTCGTTCCCGTAGATATATATTATTATACGGAGATTTACGGAGTCTTCAAAGACGGTCCGGCTCCAGCTCAAGGATCACTGTTGCTGTGGTGTAGATCAGCTGATCAGTAGTAGTCTTCTACGTACATCTTCTAGTAGACCTTCTGAGGGTACTTCACGCATTCTTGGTCGGAGGGTCCAGGTTTCCAGCTTAGCTTATTTCTTATTTCTCAGGTCAGCTGCTCTTGTATTCAGCCTACTAATATATATGGGGCTTGGTACCCAATCTCGGAATGTGGGGATGATGATATATATATTATATAAAATATAATATAAATATAAATATAAATATATAAAATATATAAAATATATAAAATATTTTTTTGGCCACAACCGGGATTCGAACCCCAGTCTCCTGTGTGAAAGGCTGCGATCTTACCACTACACTATCCAGCAACTATATAATATAAGGGAGATTTACGGGAAAATACTAATACGGGAGGACGGCGGGAAAGAGAAGTAAAATACGGTAGTTTCCCGGCCAAAACGGGAGACTTGACAGCCTGAGATGGCTTTTCCAGCGTGTTCGCGAAAACGACTTCATTACGACAGACCATCATACTTTTTAGACGTTATAATTGATCCCCCTCTTACTGTCCATGATACACAATGACGAGACACATGTTCACTAATGACGAGAACTATTCTATTTTTCATGCCGGGTCCTTCAAATCTTACATTTAAAATCTTGTTCTTGTTCTCTGCTCGTCCCCGTATTATACGGAGATTTACGGAGTCTTCAAGGATCACTGTTGCTGTGGTGTAGATCAGCTGATCTGTAGTAGTCTTCTACGTACATCTTCTAGTAGACCTTCTGAGGGTACTTCACGCATTCTTGGTCGGAGGGTCCAGGTTTCCAGCTTAGCTTATTTCTTATTTCTCAGGTCAGCTGCTCTTGTATTCAGCCTACTAATATATATGGGGCTTGGTACCCAATCTCGGAATGTGGGGATGATGATATCTCCCCCCTGACCTGTCGTCCTGGCTCCCCCTTGTCGTAGCAATCGTGTTGTACCTCATCAATCTCTAGTTGTGATAGCAGTTGTTTCTGGCCACAACCGGGATTCGAAGCCCGGTCTCCCGTGTGAAAGGCGGCGATCTTACCACTACACTATCCAGCAACTATATAATACAATATATAAAAAATATAATATAAATATAATATAAATATATAAAATATATAAAATATATTTTTGGCCACAACCGGGATTCGAACCCCGGTCTCCCGTGTGAAAGGCGGCGATCTTACCACTACACTATCCAGCAACTATATAATATAAGGGAGATTTACGGGAAAATACTAATACGGGAGGACGGCGGGAAAGAGAAGTAAAATACGGTAGTTTCCCGGCCAAAACGGGAGACTTGACAGCCTGAGATGGCTGTCTCTGGCCACGCCCCCTACAGTCGGTCCGGCCCCTGGCTTTTCCAGCGTGTTCGCGAAAACGACTTCATTTATTTTCTTATTGATTTATCGACAGACCATCATACTTTTTAGACGTTATAATAACAACACTCTATTGATCCCCAAAGAGAGAAATTCTCTCCTTGCCTGCCCCCTCTTACTGTCCATGATACACAAGCACATATGTAGAAAAACGTCAGCTTGGAAGCCAAGGCTGGACTTAACCTACTCTATTCTGGTATTCTGTTCTCCCAAGTAAGGCGTGGGTTCGAATCCAACTTCCGACAAAAGTTCTTCAATCGCTACAGCACAATTTGAGCCACTTACGGCTTTAATTGCTTTGTTTTATTTTTGCGTTTCAGGCAAAACTACATAACACTTAAAGACACTACGGGCATGTAAATGGAGAACGAAATTATAGTTATACCGAATCTCCTACACACAATATCAAGGTTACCAACTTTGGTCAGCTGGCCGGAGTGAGACGTTCAATTCCCGTAAGATTTCTTTGCGCCAGCCTGAGAGTCTGAAAACACGTCACACCAGATGCATGAGAGATGGAAACCTGGGATATTCAGTCGAATCAGATCAAATATGATGCTAAGTTAGTACTAAGTTAAAATATGTTCCGCACTTGTAACATGCACCCATGATTTGGAACAGCAGCATACCTGTCAAGGTTTGGATTTGAAAATAAAGGAAATTTTCCGGCACCCGCCGTGAGCCATCCCACCACCGCAACCAGGCTCCAGTATCAACAACAACAAACAAACAAATTTATTTTTATATAGCGCATTATCACAACATTACATTGTCTCAAAGCGCTTTACAGTATCCTCACCCAAAGCCCCCAGTGAGTAAGCCATAGGCGACAGTGGCAAGGAAAAACTCCCTAGAAGGAAGAAACCTTGAGAGGGACCAGACTCAAAGGGGAAGCCCATCCTCCAGGGGCCGGCAGGGATAGTCAAATAGAGAGAGGAGAGCAAGGAAGATAAGCCAATGCCGAAGCCGAGTCTTCTTCCAATTGCCAGGCAACCAGAGGTAAGGCAGCGGGTCATACATGGAAGATCAGAACGGCGAGCTGGATGCAGGGACGTCACTGGTGGTGGTCGGGTGTGCTGGATATCTTGATAGATTGAGGTCTCCAGGCATCACCCCCAGGAGGAGTAGGGGAAATAAAATGTACAATTAGGCATAGTAGAGGAGGCTATTGGCAGTGCTAAAAGCTAGGTGAGTACAATATGAAGTGCAATCTGCAAGCTCCGGCAGATATGGCTATGGCAGCATCAGTAGGAGGGAGAGGCAAGTGGGAATGCCGGCATGGGGAGTCCCTGAAATGTCAGCACTCCAGTTCCACAAGAGATTGCAAAGCTAGAGTGACAGCACTGACAATCCAGTTCATCCAAAGCCAATGGCACCGATCCCCACCCAGCTCTACACCTCACACTACAGGTCTGCCTGGGAGTGAAGAGTTAGCTAGGGCTAGAACTAGTGTCCCTATACGCTAAACTAAACAGGTGTGTTTTTAGTCTGGACTTGAGTTTTTAGTCTGGACAGAGCACGTTACTGACACACACATCTTCTTCGCAATGTTGCACACCTCTTTAAAATTTGCCTTTGTGATCTCCGATTGCCTCAATCGGACATCATTAGTGCCGACGTGGATAACTATCTGAGAGTATTTACGTTTACTTTTAGCCAGCACTTTTAAATTTGCCGAGATGTCGGTCGCTCTGGCACCCGGGAGACAATTTACAATGGTCGCTGGAGTCGCTACTCTCACGTTTCTTAGAATAGAATCACCAATTATTAGAGCACTTTCAACAGGCGTCTCAGTGGGAGTTTCACTGAGTGGGGAGAACCTGTTGGAAACGCGGATAGGCGAATGGTGCCGGTGTAAGTTTGGTTTGGATTTGCGACTATGCCGCCGGGTCGTCACCCACTCGCCTTGCTGCGAAGGCTCTGCTGCCGGAGCAGGGGGAGACTTACTGGCTATCGCGGACATATCCGGAGCCGCTAATACTGAGTCAATAAAACTCTCATTCTCCTGAATGTTATGTAACGTCCGGATACGTCCCTCTAACACTACAATCTTCTCCGTCAGTCTAGCGACTAACTGACACTTCTCACATGTATAAATACCGCTAATGACTGGAGAAGAATAGCTAAACATATTACACTCAGAACACGGAACAGTAGACATGGCGTTGTACTTACGTAAACTGAGGCTGTAAGGCTGGAAGCACCTTCTTAATTGAACGAAGATCGTGGGTCGGTACTTGCGTAGGTGATTAATCCGTCGGGGTCTGGGAAATTTTATTTATTTATTTTGGAGGATTATTAATCTTGCGAAGCTTTTTCCCAATGACTTAACTCGAATTATTATTTAGGTGATATCTATGGTTTCAAAGTTCGCGCGCTAGCAGTCAGTATCACTCTCGCAGGAAACAGGAAACAACGGAAATGACCATGTGTATCCCTTACATTTTAAGACAGGAAATATTAAATAATATAAATTATATAAAATATAATATAAATATAAATATATAAAATATATAAAATATAAAATAACCATTTGTCATTTATTTTCTATTAATTTTTCATGTTCACTCATGCGGCTCTGTCATTCACTAATGACTTGGATTTTTCATGCCGACTGACATCGTTCCTTCCCCGTGGGAGACAAATCTTACAGAACGCGTGACCCATCCTGCTCCTCTTCAGGAAAGTAAATTCGTCATCTTCGTCATCACCCCTTAAAACAATTACTGAAGCGAGACGGCGCACGCGTTACGGCGACAGATTTAAATTGTGAGTGCACTATATCTCGTCGCAAATGGTGCTTAACCACGGCGGGTCTCAAGCACAGGAGACTCCCAATTTCTAAATGACACACACTTGGCTCACAGCGCAAAGTTGTGTTAAACTTGCTTTGTCTAAAGCAGGCACACACATACGAGAATGATCCTGATAGGTAACTAAGCTATCGGTCTTATGTCCAAGCGCAACATAATTTAGGTTAGAACCTCATAACAAGTATTCCCGTTCGCTAATAGAGAGATCTCTCCCAGGATATATAGAAACGGAGACACTCGTCCGAATTGAACCTGGAAACAAAGCGCTACATCTGAGAATCTCGTCAGACATAGGGTTAAAGTTTACTGCAGTTTAATACGAAAGAACTACAATGAAATCACCGAAAATAAAACAAAATAATATAACTACTAATAATAGAAATAAAAATAACTATAATAAGCCCATATGATCCCGCTTAAATGCCTTCAGATTGCCATGAGTGCGACTTTTGCAACCAGTTGACAGTAGCGCTTCTTCACTGCACGTTCGGTCATAAAAAGTTTAAATTGTGTGCTCAGAATAAGTTTAAACCTTGTGCCTTGTGATTATTAACCAATTTTTATGCTGAATGGTCGGCTCAAACTCAATTGCGAAACACCGTGAGTCTGTTAATGTGTGACTTAAATGGAACTCATTAATAACCAGTATCACGTAATAACCTGGGTTAGAATAGAAGGCTTGTCCAACGAGCTGCGTCACCAGGTAATGTAAACGATCGGTAGCGAAGCTCCCCTCACGGCCAATGAGAGAGAGTCTCGCGATATTTCAGGCGAATTTGAGGTTTCAGAGCGTAGATCGCACAGGCAGGGATTCTTGTGAGCACTCAATGAACGGAGGCTGAAGTTGTGTAAAAGACATGCATTTATTCCTATAACTAACATAAGACAGACATTACACCTAACAAACAATAAACACGAAATAACGGAGTGGACACAAACAATGTAATCATGAAAATGCAATGACCAGATTTAAAATGAGTAACCTTAAAAGGGAAAATACTGTTCTGCAAAGCAAGCAATTTGTGGAAATACTGTCCTAAAGTAATATAGCAGGTGAATAGGAGTTTAGGTTGTTATAAATGAAAGGAAGTTTGTTTACTTGGTTGCAGAGTGGGGGGGGGGGGGGGGTCTTGGCAGTTGGTTGCGGAGGCTGATGAGCTGATGGGTGATGGCACTCAGGGAGGCGCGGTGTTTGCAGCGGTTGTTGGAGTGGAGCCCCTCTGATTCCCTCTCCTGGTGAAGCTTGGGCTTGGTTGCAGTTCTCTGTCCAGCTGGGTCTTCACTGATAGGCTTCAGGAGGGCTTCTTGTGGGCTTCTCTTCTCTTGGGCTGATGTTCTCTGCCTCTCTTCGTGCTGATGGTCTTTTGTTTTCTCCTCCCTTCTGTTTCTCCTCTCCTGGCTTTGTTCTGAGGTGCCAGGTTTTATAGTGTAAAGTTCGTGAATAGGAGTGACCAGGAATTCGACTCCTGGACCAATGGCTGACCATCCATTTGGCGGGCTTTCGGAAGGGGGTCTGTATCAGTCCTTTTGAGATTTATGACCAGAGTGATTTCCCTTGTATTGATGATTTTCGTTAGGCTGGTGTAACTTTTGATATATTCACTTTCGTGGTAACCACTGACCAGATTTGGAAACTGGAGTGATTTTCCATCGGTTTGATACCAAACATGCCATAGCAGCCTAGCGGTTCACACCTCATACCATCTGTAATGATTAATTAATGATTACTTATATTATGTCGTTATGTTATATTACTCACACCTTATTTTATGCCTCACAATCTATATAATTGTAAATATACTGTGTAGCTGCTGGCGCGTTCCAAACTAAATCTCATTGTACTTACAATGTCAATAAAAACATCCATCCATCCATCTAGGCAGGCCAGTGTCGCCTCCATCCTTCCTGAAGTCAGTGATTCCTTTGTCTTTGTGCTGTTTAGTGCCAAATTGTTTGCTGAACTCCAACCTATCAGTTTCTGGACCTCATCTCTGTAAGCTGACTCATAAGAACCAAAGAGATTTACAAATGAGAGGAGGCCATTCGGCCCATCAAGCTCCTTTGAGGAGAACTTAGCTAATAGCTCAAAAATCTTATCTAGCTCTGATTTAAAAGAACCCAGGGTTTTAGCTTGTGTTACAATAACAGGAAGACTATTCCATACTCTAACTACACGCTGTGTACAGAAATGCTTCATCAAATTCGTTTTAAAATGTTCTCCAGCTAATTTCCACTTATGGCCACGAGTTCTGGTATTTAAACTAACATTGAAATAGCCATTTGGCTGAACAGCATCCAGACCTGTTAGAATCTTAAACACCTGGATTATGTCCCCCCTTAGTCTCCTTTGCTCGAGGCTAAACAGATTCAGCTCAGCTAACCTCTCCTCATTAGACATTCCTCTAAGACCAGGAATCATTCTCGTTGCCCTACGTTGCACCTTTTCCAAGGCAGCAATGTCCTTCTTAAGGTATGGTAACCAAACCCGCACACAATATTCTAGGTGGGGTCTTACCAAGGAATTATATTATCGTAGCATCACTTGCCTTGTCTTAAACTCCACACACCTAGAGATGCAATGTGCCTTCTCGCGTGGTGTTCCTGCAGAGGGAGTCTGTGAGTGCTGGAGATTGGGGGAGGGGGCAGTGTGGCTATGTCTGCTCTGTGTTCCTCCAGACGAGCAAAGAAGCTGTTTAGCTCCTTTGCTAAAAGGGCGTTGCTGTTAACAGTGACGGTGTTGTTGCCTTTGAAGTTTGTAATGTGTTGTATTCCCTGCCACACCCACTGTGGGTTGTTGTATGTGAAGTAGACCTCTATTTTCTGTTTCTCTGCCTGCCTGGCAACCTTGATGCCCCTATTCAGGTTAGCTCTGGCTGCACTCTGTGTTCTTGACTGCGCTGTCTTGTCCTGTAGTATTGTATTGTTGCTCTTGTGTTTATCTTGCACTTTCTCCCTCTGTTTGTGCTCCTTTCACTCTGTATAGTTCTATCTTGCCCGCACTTGTGTCATCTTGTGTTGTTTCTGTTTTTCTTCTTTGTGTTGCACCGTGGTCCAGGAGGAACAATGTTTCCTTTCACTGTGTACTGTGTATATTGCTGAAATAACAATAAACCCACTTGACCACCTGCCTCAATTCATCCTGAAGAGTTTTCCAATGTTGTTCAAAGGTCTGTTTGTTTCGAGTGAAGGACACGCCCCTGGACGTGCTGGATAAGGGGACCACAGATCAGTGTCCTCAGTCCTGCTTCTCCCTTCAAAGCTGAGAGGAAGATGACCCGCCTGCTGCTTCTGGTTTTGGCTTATGGAGCTCTGCTTATCTCCACAGAGGCCCAGCAAGATTACCACAGTCTCCCTGCACTCACAAGACGGCCATTAAACTCGCAGTCGAAAATGCTCATCAAGGAACCCGTCAGCACATGAATTTCTATAACATCCAGGGCCGTCCGAAGGTAACTGCTGAGAAAGTGTTTACAAAAGTGTGAAACTTTCATCATCTGCAAGCTGAACTAATGAGTATCACATTGATTTTGATGTTTTAATTTCAATGCATATGATGCTTAATGTCTCTTCACAATGAAAGTGATGGTTGTATATCTCAGCCCTGGTCAATTTTACCTTCTCACAGTTTCTCTCTGAATCTGCTGCAGTCAAGTCTGTGACAGTTTGCCATTTTTTGGGTGATTATTGTTTGTTATATTGCCTTTAAAACAGTTGTAGGCAATTTTGTATATAACGTGTTTATGTGATTTAGATCAGCAGTGAATACATTGACATTGAGATTCTCTTGAGAGCAACAAAATGTCCAAAGTCAACTGCAACAGACCATCGGGCTGACTGTATTTTCATGGACAAGAGGGTAAGTAAAGAGTCACTGTGACTGTGAGCATTGGACATATCAGTTAGCAAATTAATTTAGGTTCATGTTAACTTTTTTGATGCCCTGCGGGGGAAAGTTAGCCAACAATAAAGTAACAAATACATAGGTGGCCTCAAAGAGCCAGTTCCTTCACCTTATTCTCAAATTTTAGTAGGTTTACAGGCTTAAAGGCTGGATTACCAGGCAGAAGCAAATGCTAATCATCTGAGGGGTGACCTGTAGATTATGCTTCGAGCTATGAACCCTAGCTGGCCTTATTTAAAGACCTGTGGGCTGTACTACAAAGCGGGTTTTACATACCCAGAGTTAACTCAATCGAGCCAGGTTAACTAAAACTCATTGTTGAAATCAGCCTTAAATGGCAGTGTGGTGTTTTGTGGTGAAAGGGCAGGACTTAACTCTTGTTTTAATTAGAAAGCCAGTAATTAAACCTGGTCAGAGCAGGGTAGATGTGCAGTGTGAATTACCCTTTAAATTTACCTCTTTAAATAGTGAACTACAGGACCACTTAGCTTGATCGGAGGACAGTATTTTAATACAGAGCAGTGTTCAGTTAAACGGGATTTGTTGTTCATACTTTTAGATGAACTTGCTTTGTATAATATAGCCTTATGGTGACCCTGCTTTGGAAGCTCTTTCCTCTAAAATTGTTCTGTGTCATTAAACCCTGCACTCCAGCAGCTCTGCCTTAAATCATTAGATATATCTTTACTACACCTTCTCTCACTGTATTTATTGCCCACCACTCTTTAAATACTGTTTTTGTGTGTCTGTGTGTTTTTGCAGCCATTCATTAACTGTAGAGTTTGCAGCAGACGGTCTGGTAATGATCTTACACATCCATCAAATGACTGTGTACCAAACAAGAAAGTGGATGAAGTAAGTGTAGAGAGTCTTAGCATTATGAAAATGTAACAGGTGTGTGAATTGTGTCTAAACATGTGGTTAAACTTTGATTGTGTTTGTACATGCAAAAATTTGATCAGAGTACTGTTTATTAATGACAATGTTACTTTTAATCTGAACAACAGTGGCAGCACCAAGGAAAAGCTTGGGGGGGGGGGCTCTAGCTCCTCCTCCAATGACCATAGTACCCCCACAGCACCCCCAAAATATTGGTTTCATTTTTTCTTTAACTATCTGTAAAATCTGTATATTGTGTAAGACATTTTTGCGGTTTTTACAGCATACTTGTAGTGTATTTTTTCTTCAAAGTACACATAGAGGCTCTGTGAGCTAGACGTTAGAATTTCATATTTTATCCTATTTTATCCATGCTGTAGCTTATCGTGCTGTGTGCTTCTATACACCATCTACATAAGCTGAAAAGCTAAAGCACCCGGTCTAAATAATCTCACTCCCCTATAGCACCTGTAGCATTAAGTCACTGGCGCTGCCACTGCTGAATAAACGACTCCAATCTGACTAAACCGCTTAACTTTTCCTCCCCATGTTACATTTCAGGACAAACGACGTAATATGTGTCCTTCTGATAAACCTCTTCTCAGACCTAAAACTGCCTTGGCTTCCAAGGACACTAAAGAAGCTGAAGGAGACCGTCTGGCTGTTTCTGATGGCTGATGGTCCTGCAATGTGGACCAGAGGAGGAAACTGGGAGGGAAAATGCTTTGCTTTATATCATGCCCACCCAAAGCCCCCAGTGAGTAAGCCATAGGCGCCGATAGCATGGAAAAACTCCCAAGAAGGAAGAAACCTTGGGAGGGACCAAACTCAAAGGGGGAGCCCATCCTCCTGGGGCCGGCAAAGTGTAGGTGCAGGATCACAAAAAAACTTGACGAGAGAAACGAGAGAATTCGACTGTCCCTCACAAAAACTGTAAAGTTTTAGTGGCTAAATTGCTTTTTCTATGCCTTTTCAAACAGGAGGAGATTTGTTTGGCTATACGTAGAAATTTTCTATACAATTTAGACAGCACAGAATCATTAACCTACTTTAATGCATTTATTAATACAACCACATATTTCACACATTTTGACATCAGTCATGCAGTGAAGATACAGTCTCTTTATTTCTTGACGCCAACCCTCCCCATTAATCCGGGCTTGGGACCGACACCTAGTTGAGCTGGCTTTCTCCCTTAAGTGGCTGGGTTAGGCTAAACTATGTACATATTTATGAAGACTACTATAAATTTATAAAGACCTCCCTAAATATGTAGTCTAACAAAACGCAGTTTAAAGAAGGTAGCCTACCTGGTAAACAAAGAAATTAAAAGGCCCACAGCATATAATCGGGCTATATCCAAGCAGTTTTTAAGAACGTAACCTACATGGCGAAATTGAATTACTTTCTGGACCAACAAACGCAACCAGACATGAACATTATGCACCTTCCTAGTCTTGATGTATGTCGTCATACAGATGAGGACGTTAAGGCAGCCTTTAGGTCCGACCCATCATGCACTGCAGTTTTTTGCAAATTCCTCAGATGGAAAACCATTAAATACCTCTTCTATTACCTTATATTACCTTATATTCATGTAATAAATATACAAATATCAATTAGTTGGAAATCAGCCAGACAGACGTAATTACTACAAATGGTTTCCACTGTATTTGTGACTCTGAGTGCCGCAGGCTTGGATGCAGTGCCGCACCATTTTGTAAGTAAATTAATAAATATTAATGAGACATCACCTACCACCCTGCAAAAAAGAAATTTGCCGCTCGTCCCCCTGCACATGAACCAACATGGCTGTGTCAACCAGCGGAGCTCCGGAGCCTCTGGAGAAACACGCGGCAAAAAAGGCTCGCATACGGTCTTCCAGAGTTTGGGAATACTTCAGTCATGACACCTTTTCTGCGCCTCTACTGTAGCTGGCGTTAATGACGCTGTTTCAGCCATTTTATATTTTCTGTTTACTTATTCTGTCATGTAAGACTGAGACAAATTATCGTTTACGACTATTCTTACACACTGTAGCCTGACTTGCTGACTTAAGTAAGCTTAACTATAAGCTACCTTTGCTAGTGTTTGTGAATAACATGTTTCTCTAGTTATGAAATTATTCCATGTTTTAGCATCTGTTTCAACATTAAAGTCAAATTGGTATATTGAAATATGTAAAAACTATTGAACTATTAGCTTAAGTCTAACATAGAAAATCCTACTGAATCTCTTAAGATTTTCCTTTTTTGTTAATGCACTAATGTTTAAGAAGTGTCTTAAATTGAATTTCAGATTTGTGTGTGGGTGGGAGTGGGTGAATTGTATTAAATTCATACATTCATTCTTTTGGCTCAGACATTACTGACCTAAAACAAATTGAGGCATTGGGTAAGTGCTTAAATTAGCTACTAAATGGCAAAAAATATTCTAAATATCACATTTTCCATTCTTCGGTATAATTTTAATGAATCACCTATGCTGCCAAACATTAACGCATAGATTGTCACAACACTCTATGTTTTAGTTCTTCTTTATGTGTATAGGACGGTGTGATGGTTCTGGTGGTGGGTGTGGCCGACGCTGCTCGCGATGTTTGGCTATGCTGCAGTCCCAGGGACCAAGTTGGAACACATTTCCACCTTCAAGCTTAGGTGGAAAAACGGCACCGAGACCCAGCAGCAGGACAACTTCTTGTCCAGACAACCAGCCCTGCTTCATCATTGAAGTAAGCCCTGTGAACAGGAGCGAGATGTACTTCTGCAGTGGATGTTATAGCGGAAAGAACATCCCCATCCTCACGTCTGCCGGAGTGCCCCCTCAAGTGGGTGTGTGACTTAACTCGATGGATGAATTGGACAGAATGTACTGTTACTAGAGGTCGACCGATATGGGTTTTTCAAGTCAAGGGTCAGGCGATGGCCGATATATGCTGCTGATTTTTTTTGGCCGATAATTGGACGTTTTCCCCTCTATTTGCATGGTAAAATATCACACTAATAATAACAAACGATACACAAAATTTCTCAATTTAGCATTTATTGAATACTCAACTTGGAAACAATAACACATTTATAAACAATAAAAATAGCAGCATCAGAATCTCTGTTAGTGCACAATATAGCAGCAAACTCCTCATGTTTGACGGAAGGAAATTTGTAAACAATACAAAAAGGAATAAGCATGTTATCTTTAGTTGTAATCCCACTTCCAGTCCCTGAGTCTTACTCACCACACTCATACTTCACAGCAAACAGACAGCAGTTAATTAACCAGAAGAGAAAAATGCAAAAACACAACAGAACTTGTAAATAATAACAAACTAATAGACAATAAAAATAGCAGCATCAGAATCTCTATTAGTGCCAAATATAGCAGCAAACTCCTCATGTCTGACGGAAGGAAAATTTGTAAATACACAAAGGAATGAGCACATCTTCAGTTTTAATCCCATTTCCAGTCCCTGAGTCTTCCTCATCCCACAAGCAGGCAAGGCATGTCACCCCGGTTGTGTGACACTTATTTTATATAATAAAATAAGTGCCCCCTGCGGCCCCAGAGCCCGAGCAGCCGTCTCCGCTGCCTGCAGCTACCGCGCCCACGTCCGAGGCGCTTTCCCTGCCTGCAGCTCCCGGGCAGGCGCCCCCTCTGCAGCCTGCAGCTCCAGTCCCTGGCCCCACTCCAGTCCCTTCTCCCCCTGTGACTCTGGTACCCTCACCCCGACGAGCCCGACCCCCGGCCGCAGGTCCTTATGTCTGTGTCCCATAAGGGGAGAGGACACAGACGCACGGCTGGGGTCCCCACCCGCCCAGCCCCCTGGCTCGCCCTCCCTCGCCGGCGCTAGGGCTTGGTCGGCACCTGCGGGTCCTGGCCCTCCGGGTCGGCTGTCGTCTGCGGGTCCCCCTCCGCGGCCTCGTCGCCCTGCCTCGGTCCCTCCTCCGGCGTCTTATCGGTTGCCTGCGGGCCCCCCGACGGCGGCTCCTCATTCGCCTGCTGGTCCTCCCGCTCTGGCGTGTCGGAGGACGTCGCCGTCTGCTGCGGCTCCCCCTCTCTCCTTGCCCTCGCCAGGGTCCCTTCCAGCTCCTTCGTCCCCTTCCCTGGTCTCCCCTCCGACTCCCTCCTTCGTCCCTGCGTCTGTCCCTCACCCCGTCTCCTCGGCCCCTCCGGCTCCGGCCTCCCGGCCGCCTGCAGCCCTTCCGGCTGCCTCCCGTCGCCCGCTGGGTCTCCCTCGGGCTCCTCTTGGTTCCCCCTCCTTCTCTCCCTGGCCTCCCGTCTTTGTCCCTCCTGCCTCTGCTCCCCCTCGCTTTGTTCCTCCTGTCTCTGTCCCTCCTCTCTTTGTCCCTCGTCCCTCTGGCTTCTGCTCCTCTTTCCCCGATGTTCCCTTCGTTCACTCCCGGTCCTTTTGTCCTGCCTGTTCCCTCCGTGTCCCCCTTTCTGATCTGTTTCTCTGCCTTTCCTGTCTTATGTCAAGTCTTGTCCTGGCTCCTTCCCCTGTGCCAGTTCTGTCTGTCCGTTCTGTTCCCTGTCCCTCATTAATGAGGTTTTATATAGATATACATATATGCCCGGCTTGTCCGCTCCTCGTGTGTGCCACGCCCCCTGATTACCCACGTGTGCTTCCCTGATCGTCTCCTGCTTTGCCCGATTACTTTGATTAGTCATGACCTATTTTAAGTCCTGGTCTTACCTGTTTGCCCTGTCCGTCATTGTAGTTTGTCAATGCCTGCGTTCCGTCCTGCTCTACCCGCTCCGTTTCCCCGATTAAAGACCCGTTTTCACAAACACAAAAAAAACTATATGTATACATATACATACACTGAACAAAAATATAAACGCAACACTTTTGTTTTTGCTCCCATTTTTCATGAGATGGACTTAAAGATCTACAATTCATTCCAGATACACAATATTACCATTTCTCTCAAACATTTCTCACAAATCAGTCTAAATGTGTGATAGTGAGCACTTCTGCTTTGCTGAGATAATCCATCCCACCTCACAGGTGTGCCACATCAAGATGCTGATCTGACATCATGGGTAGTGCACAGGTGTACCTTATACTGCCCACAATAAAAGGCCACCCTGGAATGTGCAGTTTTGTCTCACAGCAAAATGCCACAGATGCCACAAGCATTGAGGGAGCGTGCAATTGGCAATGCTGACAGCAGGAATGTCAACCAGATCTGTTGCTCGTGCATTGAATGTTCATTTCTCAACCATAAGCCGTCTCCAAAGGCGTTTCAGAGAATATGGCAGTACATCCAACCGGCCTCACAACCGCAGACCACGTGTAACCACACCAGCCCAGGACCTCCACATCCAGCAGGTTCACCTCCAAGATCGTCTGAGACCAGCCACTCAGGACAGATGATGCACGGCCCCATGTTGCAAGGATCTGTACACAGTTCTTGGAAGCTGAAAATGTCCCAGTTCTTGCATGGCCAGCATACTCACCGGACATGTCACCCGTTGAGCATGTTTGGGATGTGCTTGACCGGCGTATACGACAGCGTGTACCAGTTCCCACTAATATCCAACAACTTCGCACAGCCATTGAAGAGGAGTGGACCAACATTCCACAGGCCACAATTGACAATCTGATAAACTCTATGCGAAGAAGATGTGTTGCATTGTATGAGGCAAATGGTGGTCACACCAGATACTGACCGGTTCTGAGTCCCCAGACCCCCAATAAAGCAAAAAACTGCACATTCCAGGGTGGCCTTTTATTGTGGGCAGTATAAGGTACACCTGTGCACTACCCATGATGTCAGATCAGCATCTTGATGTGGCACACCTGTGAGGTGGGATGGATTATCTCAGCAAAGCAGAAGTGCTCACTATCACACATTTAGACTGATTTGTGAGAAATGTTTGAGAGAAATGGTAATATTGTGTATCTGGAATGAATTGTAGGTCTTTAAGTCCATCTCATGAAAAATGGGAGCAGAAACAAGAGTGTTGCGTTTATATTTTTGTTCAGTATAGAATAAGCCCAGATTTATGTTTATTCAGTGGAGATAAGTACAACCTCTAAAGATAGGCCTACACCCGTTTTGGCAGTGTCTCCGGATCCCATGACAAATAATGCCTTCAGTACATCCTCCTCAACCCACACTGAAAGCAGAAGTGCTATGGGCTTTGCAAACGGTTTGCCGACATCACTCCTATACGTCCAATGATGACATTCACACCGTCTCCAGGGTGATGTTCCCTGACTCGCAGGGTCACTTGTGGTAAAGATAAAACCACTTTTCTTGCGCGATTTGGACTCGCTCCATATATTAAAAGGGAGCTTCGTTGTCATGTTTGACGTAAGTATGAACAGGACCATCAAAAGAAAACAACTGGATGTGCATGTCAGGTATTGGGTGAATTATGAGAATGGCTCTCGAGTGCAGTCCTGGTTCTGGGATCACAGTACATGAGCCACTCCACCGCTGAAGACTTACTGGAGAAGTTTAAGGTAAGCCATTCAATAACATTTAAACTCATTAACGAACCCATGATTTTTAAATATCCATGGTTTATCTTTACATGTGTTTAAATGGGGA